>NC_139254.1:9511540-9796540 GCF_977018435.1 Lepisma saccharinum | reverse complement strand
AGTATTCTCTTCTCCCTTCCTATCTACTTAGCCTCATCCCACTCTATGTCATGTCCTGTTTCTCTCGTGTGTTTAAATATCGCATTTCTCTCTCTCGTAAGTCGTACATCATCCCTGTGTTGTTTCAACCTGTCTTTCAGCCAAATTGGTTGGAAGTACAGTTGACAAGGGAAAGCCACCTGCTAGAATGTTCCAGAACAACTTTCTAATAGTCTGGAGGGAAGTAATGTTTGTGTATATATATATCGTCCTGTTTCTGTACCTTGTTACATTTGTACTTGGTGCAGAGTCTGAATAAGACCTTGCCAGAAGGTTGAAACGTTACGTTTAGTTTATGTTTTATAATAAAATAAATTACTGCCTTCGTCAGCATATTGAGTTTTTCATACTAATTAGTAAGTTCAAACTGGACTCACCTATTTGTTGGAAAGTGTCCATGGTATTTAAGTATTATATGCACTACCTCATTTCAGACCGTCTGTTTTCTGAGGTTAGGTTAGGTAAAGAAACGAGAAAGGCGTTCGTTCTACGAACTACCTCATTTGTCTACGTTAAATGATATTCCCCTCGCAAACATTATCATTTACCGCACCGCGCAAACCCCCCCTCTTTTGCTTAACGTCAGGCGTTCAATTGAACGCCTTTTTCGTTTCTTTACCTAACCTAATCTAACCTCAGAAAACAGACTGTCTGAAATGAGATAGTCCGTATAATACTAAAGTACCGTGTCCATTTTAGCTACAAATCTAAACTTATTCTTCACTTGTGACACTCACATGCAAAATGAATATCTTGCCCAAGTCAACCCGTGACAGCCACTGGACGAAAAACAACATTTATCCAGTGCAACAACAACTCAAAGTGGGCCTCCCCGATGGCGCAGTGGTAGCGTCGTCGCCTTGTAATCAAGGGGTCCCGGGTTCGATACCCGGTGGAGGCACATAGTGGTTCGGATCCCACTTTAGACTGTAGGTCCAGTCTCGATTAGCCTTACTGTGCATAAACTTAAAACACCTAATCAATCAATCAGTCAATTAACAACTTAAAGCGTTTGTTTTTACATTTCAATCCACGACGACGAGAATCGAGATTAGAAATGAAAATGCGTATTGGCAGTTATAAGTAAACGGATATACCACGTGATTGTACATTCTTGCGTGTAACATTTTAAATAATTTTGATCAATCAAACCAAATAATTGTTAGGGACAAGCAGTTAGTGCTATAATTTTAATTCTCCTGTGCAAAAAGCGAAGTTTGCACATTCAGCACTTGTTTAAATTACAAATTTAACGGCAGATGCTATTGTTGCGTTACAACAAGGGGCTCTCGGCCGTGGACGTAGGAATGAAGGAAGAGTGCATAGTGCTGCACGGTACAACTCAAACTTGCAAGAGAGAGAGAGAGAAATGAGCGAGTACATTATTGACCATTGCATAGCTCCAATAAATATAAGTACTAACTTTAAAAATTTACCGCCGGTATGCTTCTTGGCATCTTAATTTACTACCGGTATGCCGTACCGGCCCATACAGGTCCAATTCGATCACTGCTAAAAATTAGTTATTATTTCATAAATAACTCGACCGAAGTTAACCCATTTGCAGTTATGCAGTTTAAAAATAACTTAGTTGCAGTTCGTTGCCTTTTTAAGTTGGTCAGTTAACTAAGTCAAACGCATTTACTCGTTTTTAAAAATACGAAAGTTGCAGTTGCTCAATTTTTAGAAATAGGTCCGTTCCATTTACTCATTTTTAATAATAAATCAATTACACTTATTCCATTTAAGAAACAAGTCAGTTTCAGTTACTAATTTTTTTTAAACAATAAGACAGTTGTATTTTCTCAACTTTAAAAGTAAGTCAATTACAGTTAATCATTTTTAAAATGTTGGTTGTAGTTACTCAGTTTAATAGAAATAAAGTCAGTTACAGTTGCCAAATTTTAAATGTGTCAGTTTTTTTAAAAAAATATGTCTGTTACCATTGCTCAATTTTAAATGCAAGTCAGTTGCACTTACTCAGTTTTAAAAATAAGTAAGTTGCTCTTACTTAGATTTAAAATAAGTCATTTTTAAAAAAATAAGCTAATTGTATTTTCTCATTTTAAGAAATAAGTCAGTTGCTGCTACTGAATTTTTTAAATATAAGTCAGTGTAGTTACTCGATTTTAAAAATTATTCAGTTATAATTACTCATGTTTAACAGTAAGTCAACTGCACTTACTCATTTAAGAAAATAAGTCAGTTGAAATTTTTCAGTTCAAGGTAAGTTGTATTAAATAATTTAAAGAGTAAGCTGCAGTTACTCAGTTGAGACAATAAGACACTTATAGTTAGTCATTTTAACAATAATGAGTCAGTTGAAGCTACTCACTTTAAAAACTAAGACAATTGTAGTGTCTCAACTATAAAAATGAGTCAGTTGCAGTTACTCAATTTTATAAGTAAGTCAATTGCACTCAATTAAAAAATAAGGCAATTTCAATTACTCAATGAACTGTTCCTTGCGTGGAGTTTTGTTCTAGGTCTTGAGGCGTCTAGACACTACTTCAATCTATTTACGCTTCAACAAATAATGCAGGGAACGCCTAAATTATTTCATTGCTACTATCAATGCTACTAGCATTACTCTATATGCTCATGTAAATTCATCTCATTTTCCTTAGATGTAGCATTTGTACATATATTTCTTTACAACATAGGGTATCAAGTCATTATTTGTATTAATAAGGTTCTAAATGAAATGTTTTATGGCTTAATTGTAACCCTATTGAGATAATAAATAATAATAAGAAGAAAACTTCTGAAGTACCGTAGATAAAACTTACAAAATTTAGAACACCGGCTTTTTGTACGAAAATACAGACAGCCCAAAGATCAGCTAAGGTCTTAAAAGAAAACAACGTACGAAAATTCTTATCTTGAAGCAAGTAAAAAACTTATTATTGTTATTACTGTGGCGTTATTTCTCCTGAACTGGAAGATAATTTATTTATTTATAATATAAAAATGGATGTATGTGTGTGTGTTTGTTTGTTCCGGCATAACTCTCAAACGCCTGCAGCGATTTCAACCAAACTTGGTACACATATGACTTACAATCTAGAAAAAATACTATTGGGGTAAGACACACCTGGCAACCCTAGGGGTGGGGGTGGGAAGGGGGTGAGATGTAAAACGACTGGTATTAGTGTGGAATCCATAGTTTTCGGGTCCGCTGAGATGAATAGTGACACTCCCAATGCCGTTCAACTCCAAGTTCATTTTAAGCTATTGTTAGAATTAATTATATTCCTGTCTAATAGAAAATTAGGATAAGTAAAATTTCGGGCAATCAGCTAGTTTAAAATAAAGAAGATAATTTATACCACTTGTTTGTTTCAAACATGAATGCTACCAAGCTCTTAAAAAAGAACAATGCAAAGCGCAAGACAAATATTTCGAGTACTGTAAATACAGGAATATTTTGCTATTAATGGCTAATTCTTAAATTTGTTGTCATTTGTATCGTTCTTATATCTGCCTACTTTTCTAGCTGTGAAGAAAATGAATGAAGAAGTGCCCCAGATGAAAAGAAAGCAAGGTTCCTTTGAAATTTTTTGATGTCCTTGTAGTTATACCACCCAACTTACTTCAAGGTTATTTGGGTTGCATACCATGTAGGGTGTCTTAGTATTGTGTATGCTCTCTATCCTTTATCATCATACATTTCAACTTGCTTACTTTCTTCACTTCTGAACTTCGATTACCCTTTTCTACTCTTTTTAATCTCCCTTTCTTTTACTTTCTCCCTTGTAATAATTTCTTTTGCATGTTTGTTATTTATGCTTTTCTCCTATATTTGTCTCATACTCATTCTCTGTCTCTTGTTCTGTCATTTTTCTCTCTTATGTTTCCTTGCACATTTCTCACTTTGTGGGGCCTTTCCGATGGCGCAGTGGTAGTGTTGTCGCATTGTAATCAAGGGGTCGCGGGTTTGATACCCGGTAGAAGCACATAATGGTTAGGATCCCACTTTAAACTGTAGGTCCAGTTCCCGTAATCCTTACTGAGCATAAAGTGGATTGAAAACACCAAATCATTTAATTAATCAATTTCTCGCTTTGTACCTCTCATTTTAACTACTTCAATCTCTCTCTCTCCCTACTTCTTATTATGCCTTTCTCCATTTTCTTAAGCCGGCCCCTGTGGCGGAGTGATTAGCACATCGCGCTACGACGCCAGAGGTCCCGGGTTCGAATCCTGGCATGGGCATGGATATTTGTAAGTGTCTAGTAATTAATTTCATCATATCATCACTCATCCCCATCTTCGCAAATTAGCCAAAAGTGGCACAAAAAGCGAAGTAAAATAAAGCAAATCAAATCACAAAAAATCCATTTTCTTAAGGGGCTCCTCATTCTCTTTATCTTTCTCTTCTGATTTTAATTCATCTCTAGATATTTACCCTCTTTCTTATATTTTTTGTTCTCTCTCTCTCTCTTTCTCTTCCTATATCACTTATTCATGTCTATTTATTTATCTTGTTTCTCTCTTTTCCTCTACGTATCTTTTTCCTGCTCGTAATCTTTCTCTTCTCTGTCTCTGTATCTTTCTCCATCTCCCTGTAAAACTCATTCATCTTTACTCATTTCTATTTTTTTCTCTAAGTCTTTCCCCACTTCTTCATTATCATCTCTCTCTCTCTGTCTGTCTGTCTGTCTCTCGTCCTGCAACTCTCATTCAATATGATTTTCCTCTTATACATCCACTTATACATCACATTATGCATACCTAACCTACCCCCCCCCCCCCCGCACACACATTGAACTACCGAATACTTATTACTTATCTTTACTCCACAGTGTATATATACTAATCTGTTCAATGTATTATTTTATCATTGTATAATCTTTATATTATCTTTATTGTATTATCATGATCATTGTGTGTTCTTTATTTCTTTTTGTTTTTATTCATTTATTTGTATCTTTGACGACAAGGGTTGGTTGTAAGAACGGCCACGAGGCCGAAACACGCCTGCTTAAATAAAGACCATTCTATTCTATTCTTATTTTTTCTAGTTCTCTCTCCCTCCTCTTGCTTATTATCTGTCTCTCTGTCTGCCTGTCTGCCTGTCTCTTTGTCTGTCTGTCTCTTCCTGTAACGCTAATTCACCTTTACTTTTTCCCTTATTTCTCTTCCCCTCCACGTCTTTTCCCTCTTCTTGTTCATCATTCTCTCGGTCTATAGATCACTCTCTCTCTCACACACACACACACACACACACACACACACTCATTCTCCTCCCTCACCTGCTCAAAGCACTTGTCAGTCCGTGGTATCCGTTGACCCACCTACGAAATCTGGCTGTAGCCGGGATGTTTGATCAATAATCTGAACTGACGGGAGAGAGAGAGAGAGGGAGAGAGAGAGAAAGCAGAAATTCACTAGTGTATGGGGAAAATGGAGGAAAACGTACCCAACAAAAAAAAGCAAAACACTTCCTCCTTGGAAATTTTCACGAATCATCTACCTCTGTCATGTGGAATGATGGCGCTATTTCCTTACATCGTGTAGGCTCTGAAAATAAGAAAAGGAGGAGAAAGCTTCGTGGATTGCCAACCGATATTGCTATCAGCTCGCAGCAATATTTTTCTGTTGATAATGGCACTTAAAGGGGTTTACATTAAATGCTGCACAAGCAGTCGATATACAGAATAACCACAATTAAAGTTGCCTCACTCAGAGCCCTCTGGAGCCCGTTCAAAGAAACGGAGTGCACTGAAACTTGGTATAGCAGCTATGGGAACCATGAGGAACTAAATGCTGATGAAAAAGTAGTTCAAATTCTCACCACCAGGTTGGAATGTAGCGCTGAAGTAACAACAAGCAGTTTGAGTTTATTTCGGTGTAGCAGTGACCAATATGCGCCCCGTCAACGTAAGGCAGTTTTGATCAGTGGTCGGACAAAGCATTTCTCGAGATTTTCGATCTTCAGCGCCACATTTCGACCTGGTGGTGAAAATTTTAACTATTTTTTAACCGTCAGCATTCGCTTCCCCATTGTCTCCGCAGCCTCCACACGAAGTTTCAGCGCAATCCGTTGCTTTGAATGGGCTTCAGATAGCTCTGAGTAGAGAAACTTTAATTGTGGCCAACTGGTATGTTACAGTCCGAAATACTGTTTGTAATGTTTTCAGTCCTTCCCATAATATGAGAGAGACTGTCCTTAAAGCTCGGCAGAACCTTTGGCATGCAAATGGGCGAATGTTTTCAAATTTTCATCTCCATTCGAAAAACTTCTTGGATATTTCAAAATATGAAACATTACATCAGCTTAGAATTCCTTCTAGAGCATTGACGTGAATTTTCATGTAGTTTTCTTTCATTGTTTCATTGTTTCACAGTGAAAGAAAATTACACGAAAATTCACGTCAATGCTCTAGAAGGAATTCTAAGCTGATGTAATGTTTCATATTTTGAAATATCCAAGAAGTTTTTCGAATGGAGAGGAAAATTTGAAAAAAAAATCGCCCATTTGCATGCCAAATGTCCAGCCGAACCTTAAAGAAGCAGAATGTAAATTTTGAATAACTATATCGTTTACGAGGTTTTTATTTTATTATGTTACTGACAGTGGAGGCGATTAAGTGGGTTTGGGCCACTCTACCCCCCCGCACTATGACCTCTAAACGCTAAACATTCTCTACCAAGAGAAAGTAAACTGTCCTTGCCCTCCAGTCTTAGCACCAATCGCCGCTACTGGCTATTGAAATATTTCTTTTATGCTTATTTCGTTTTACTTCTTTCGTTCCAAAGCAGCTTCACGCTTATTCTTAAATATTTACCAATATCCTGAGTTTTGCTCTCGTATGGTTATCGTTTCAGCTTTTTATTTCAATTCGGAGCAACCCTTTACCTTTTATTTTGTTTCGGTTTCATTCTGTTAGTTAATTTTCTTTCATGTGTATTCCTTGCAAAGAAATTATTCATTCTTATTCCTGTTCTGAGTAACTTTGTCACTCTTATTTCTCTTCACTTTTATTCCTTCTAAGAAATTCTTTCGCTGTTATTCCATCTTGTGTTTGCTCTTGTTCTGAGTGGTTCTCTCGCTCTTATTATTGTGTTGAGTAATTATTTCGCTCTTATTACGGTGATGAGTAATTATTTCTCTCCTATTACTGTGCTGAGTAATTATTTTGTTCTCATTACTGTGCTGAGTAATTATTTCGCTCACATTTTATCTCCATTCCGTCGTCGTATTTGTTATAGGATAAAACAAAATCCTACATGTCTTAACTTTCTGCTGCTTCTATGCGTGTATCCTTTAGCAGAATTAAATTTCTCCCGGTGCTTGCTAGATGGCAGTAAAACGCACATGAACATAGATGCCTAATAATTGCAAGCAGAACTTCACACGAAAACGATGCAAATGTGGCGGAAAAGAGGATATAGGAAAAAAGCAAATATACACGGGAGTTTGGGCCGAAAATATCCACATTCGTGAAACTGGGCGTAATAGCAATGGGAAAGCTTGCGGTTACATGCTGTGGAATGCAGAAAATAATATGGTATTGCGTTGCTTACGTAGGGGAAGAAGGTAGGTGTAGGTATATTGTGCAATTGCACGATGACGTCCCTCCCATCCCCTCTACGGGCGAAATGGCATCTCCCAGAGTTCCGTAGTAACGTGTGGCGGCTTCTGAATGGCTACCGGCTTCCCGTGTTTCTAAATCTCATTCAGGCTTCCATTAGATTTCGTCGTCCGGGTTGCATAAGCGACAGGAGAAGGGGAAACCCGGTCAATGCTGATATCTGGTGGCCATTTGATGCAAATGAACGCGAGGGGTTGGTTGAGCAGTGTTTTAAAAAGGAAAGGACGCACAAAAGCGGGACCGTCCTCAAAGGAAAGAGTTGCTCAAAAGAGTTTTCCAATATGAAATCGCGGCAGGTGATTGGTGGAAAAGAGGCCAACGAGACTGGAAAAGAGTTTCGTATTTGGAGCTTAGAGTTCTTGGAGGAAATTTCACTACTATGACTTTCAAATTTCTTTTATATGAATTGCCGTGATTTTTGTATGTAGTATTTGTTTGCATTTTTCTCTCGTGCCAACTAATTTTCTCTTTCTGAAGTATTTTACATAGAAACTTCATAGTTCTTGCAAGAGAACAGGCAATATATTTTACTCCAGCGTATGTACACTCCCCTAACTAAGTAGCCTTCTTCATACAGCATTTTTGTCCATGGTTCAGTTCGACCGAACCGATTGTTTAAGTGGAAGTCTCTATCACATCGTGTAATTAGTCTTTGATTCTTATCACTGAAGTTTAAACTCTAGTAATTAATTTTGCAAAACATTGAAATGAGTTTCTAAGAATAACTAGAAAGATATAAAGAGATCTAGACAGAGATAATGTCCAGTTAGCATTGCTTGTTAGTAAATAATTATTATCAATAACGTTCAGAGAAATATCTAACTGATTTAATAGGTATATGTTTATAGAACTTCTCTGCATAAATTCTTTACTTTAATATTATTTCTGTTATTTATCGTCCTTTTCTAATCGTGACGATGAGTGATGATATGATGAAATTGAAAAAGGTACACCCATAAAGAAAACCAATGATCAGGCTGGTATTCGAACCCAGACCCCTGGCACCGTAACACGCTCTGCTAACCACTCCGCCACGAAGGTTGGCATGTACTCCTCGCATAAGCTACTAGTACAGCGTGTCCAGAAAGTCAAGAAATGTCAAGAAATTATGCTTGTGGTCAAGAATGATTCCTATTTTTTGCAGTATAGCCTTTAGACCGCCGAGCAGGTTCTCGAAAGTAGCCTCTCTCTGGCCGCCGCCTTTGCGCGCGATTTTTAAATTTTACACTTATTTCTGAAAAACGTTATATCTCTGAGACTATTTGAGCAATCTACTTCGGGTAACTTTTGTTTTGCAGCTAGAACATCAGGACATGCAATCGTGCAGGAATCAAAACGCCAACGTCAATAAGAGGGGTTGGGTGGGCAGCGGCCCCCAACTTTCAATGAAAAAAATCATAAAATGGGGAGTTTTTTCACATATTCAATAATGTAATACGCCCATGAACATGAAATGACTTTCATTCGGTTGAGAAGGACAATTCTTTGAAAATAAGACTAAAGTTTGCCTCCCCTTCCCAAAATAGCGGGGAAAGAGGGGTAAACTCCCCATTTTTATGATTTTTTCATTGAAAGTTTGGAGGCCGCGGCCCACCCAACCCCTCTTATTGGCTTTGGCTTCTTAATTCTGAAACGGTAGCATGCCCTGATATTCTAGCTGCAAAACAAAAGTTACCCGAAGTAGATTGGTCGAATAGTCTACGAGTTATAACATTTTTGTCAAATAAGTGTACAAATTTAAAATTCGCTCCAGCTTCCATATTAACTTTGGAGTCGGGGGGAGGGGGGTCCTTGTGGGGGGGGGGTTCTTACACATGACATTTCAAAGTTTCATCTCAACATCTGTCAGCGTTTACAACCTCACATACAAGTATGACCCATTGGCCGAGTAAAGGATAGTGAAATTACATTGTTATATGCCTGTACTGGGATTTGATAAAATTGAATAATTGGAAATCTAAAATTATATTGAGTTGTGTTTAAGATTTATTCGCTTTATTTCTTAAGAATTACATTCTTTTGTGCGTGAAGTTCTGTAAAAATATTAAATAAACAGATGTAGCCATTCCCCATCCAGAAGTCCGAAGCATAAAGTCTAAATCTGTCGTTAAAGAAAGCTTCAGTTTTCATCTTAACTGGCCTTGTGGTGGGGGTTTTTAATTGAATAAAAATATCTACTTTCTTAATTTCCAACTATACCTAAGTAGGGAGCGATTAAATGGTTAAGAAAAATGAAAAAAGATCAAGAAAAAGGAAAGGCCATGAAAAATTCAATATTTTTGATTTGCTATTTTTGGTAGACACCCTGTAGTAGATGATGGATTGATTGATTGATTTGGTGCTTTAAGGTGAGGAGATACAGTTACGCACCATGTGTGCATTTATTTCAATATCGTCGGAATGGGCAATGCTACTGAAGAAAAACACGGGGGTACAAGAGAGTATGAATTTCTCCACATGTGGCAGTCGAAGCGTTTTTCAAAGTTGACTATTAAGCTAGATATGACCTGTAAAAAATATGACGAATAAGAATTTTCGGAATCCCATGTATTCCTTATGGGGAATCAACTTCAACATCAAGTTACGGCTAATCAAATGGGAGTTTCGACTTTTCTGCTGGGCAATCACTTCTTGAAACTGCCCTCTTCCCGTTGATATCATTTTCTTTTCCGTCAGAAGTTTGATATTCCCAAGATAACAAATAAAAAAAAACTCCCATATGCCCAATGCATTTCTCCTTACCTCCTGGTAGTGTTGCCAAACCTGGTGCGTATAAAAGTGCTCAATTTCACCTTAAATGGAGTTAAAACTCACTTTCAAGGAGCTAGAGTTACGAAGTGCTTCCTAGAGTAATGTTGCTTGTCAAAGGGGTGGGGCGCTGCTATTACCGTTAACTCTAAATTGATGACAATTTATTCTTAGTTTTCACCATCTAGATCCTGCGGTCTCACCCATCTCATGGTCGTACGAAATCGAAAATGAAGGATTACCTGATAACAATATTATGCCCATTTCACGTCAACACGACGCTATATAAAAAAAAAGTAGCTGAGGATGTAAGAGGGGGTGGGATGACGCAGCCAATATAACAATATCACGTCACGTGCAAAATGAATAATCATGGCAAAAGTTGGTCTTTGTGGGCCGGAACCAGTGAGGGTATCATAGTGAAGCACGGGGCGGGCGCCCCAGATCACGGACAAACGAGAGCACGAAAGAGCCAGATCTGGCTCCAAGAGAGCTAAGTTGGCAATACTGACTCGGAGGGAAAAGCCGGGCTGAGACTTTATGCACAGGAAGGCTTATCGGAACGACCTTCAGTTCAAAGTTGGATGCCTCCACCGGGTATCGAACCCGGGACCCCTTGATTGCAAGGCGACGACGCTACCACTGCGCCATCGGCCTGTAGTAGATGAATCTTGTGTCGTTCGAGTGTGTGATTGGTGGAAGGTTCTGTCTCCCGCACTCCAGCCTCCCTCGTAAACTGAGCGACAATCAGCTATAGTTTTGTTGCGTTAGCTTTAAATACGCAGTGAGTAATTGACGAGCCTAGCCCCAACTCATAAAGCGACTGTCGTCCACAGTAAAACTGGAGCGGTGCCCTCGGGACATTTTTCAGCTGTTTTCTCTCATCCGAAGGCAACTCAACGTTTCGCCTATTATTAGTGATTAAAACTGGTCCTGTGCGCGGACGTAAAGCGAGCCAAATAAGCAGTAAACCACTTGAAACTGCCTAATTACGATTTGTGGCTGCGTCCATGATCTGTAGCCTGGTCGTCTCGTGCCGCGTTTGATATATTCTCATAAGCGCTCTCCACAATTTCTACCGCCCATGGTAAAGTGGAGGGCGGAAGACCTTTCCCCGTTGGTTGTTGATGACGAACGCTGGAAATCAGGTATAGTGGAGCCCAAGTTACGAGTTCAGTATGGGCTGTTATGGGCTTTTACTTTTGAGATCACCACCCCCAAACATGTGTGTTTCTGTCAGAAACAAAAGTCGTTAACATTCGAGGAGAAAATAATAAATATGCAAAAAGCAGAGGAAACGTAAGGTTTTGATGGTACACACCTTCTTTTACAATTCAGACCATTCAAAGAAGGCGCTTTCCTTTCTTGTGTTAACCGCGATTTGGGGAGTTAAAAATAACAGCCTTCCGCCTGTTGCCACTCGCCGCAAACACGTGTTGTGAAGAGGGAAGGGGGCGGGGAATGGCCAGGCAAAAGTTCGTGAATAGGCTTCCGTGGGGTCAAGTGTGCGCGTTTTCTCATTTTGGGTAATTCTCCGAAAACAGGCATATTGCATGCATTGGCGGATCTAGCGGGAGACCCCCCGGTTCACTTGCTCTTCCCAAAGGATGACTAAGTATTATAAAAAGTAATGATAGCATTATATTAAATAAAATGACCGGGCAATTCTTTTCCAGATAGTTAAAATAATAAATCAAGATTTGACGCAAATGCATAAATAGGGAATAGATTTATGAGATACTTAAAAGTAAATTTAAAACGAGACTTGTTGCTTGCAAGGCAATAACGTTAACCGATGGACACAAAGCGAGAGCATTTTAGATTGAATATTTCCGACGTATGTCTCTCTCTTTCTGTAATCATTGTTCACACAAATACAACAGAACTTCATCTATTTCACACCTCTACTAATAATTGAGTTTTGAATCAACTTTTATACACAACTATGTTAATTGGGACTGGACCTACGGTTTTATGTGAGATATGAACCAGTATGTGCCTCCACCGGGTATCGAACCCTTTTCCCTCGATTAAAATGCGACGACAAGGGGGGGGGAGATTTGCTTTGGTGTATGCCGGTATAATGAACACGGTTCTGTTTCAAATGAGACAGTGCACTGAAAAATGTGATGGCGCAGTGGTAACGTCGTCCCTTCGTAATCAAGGGGTGTTGGTCCCCCAAACTTAAATAAATAAATAAAACTTGCTCCTATGGGAGGGAGAAAGTAGCTTCAATTAACGATATTTTGTGATCTTATTTCCGGTCTAGGTACATGCCTTTCCAACCACGCTCTCTCCTCTTCATCTTTTCTTCATTCTCCCGTTTACCTGGAGAGGAACATTTCATGGCAAGAATAAGCAGAAAGTTGTGGGGCACAAATAAAACAAATATTCCGCTTTGTAGTCGACGAATGAATCATTTCAAACTCTCTCCAGCTTCAATGTTGAACTCATCCCGAAAAATAGATGCATAACTTAAAACTACATTCATCCTAAAAATAATCATAATAATAAATTACGGTTACTAATTATCAATAATAATAATTCATTGTTGTTATTATCTATATCGTAGCAGAATTCATCAGCATTTAGCATAATTTCACAGATTAAACAGCTTTTTCTTATCGGGAGGTTGGCAACACAGGTCAGAAGCCATCAGGCTTTCGTGCCTTTCCTCCAACGCCATGGCGAGAACCACGATTGTGTCGCTGCGTGTGAAAAACACCCTGTCGGTATCGGCGCTGTCGCGGAAAACTACCCCTGCGAAAGAACGGTGTGTGTGAAAGCGCGCTGAGCCTAACCTGTTTCTATCATGACCAATTGTACCCAGCCTAACTCCTTTACTTTTTTATAGGGGGTGTTAAGGGACTTTTGAATCACCCTATAGGTCCTTGTATGTGACTTTGTCGACATGAGATCAGTAATCACACACACACGCATATACCGTGCGTCCATTTCGATCTGCACCCGAGAGATCGGGAGAAGCGTGGCGGGCGGCGCTGACGGAGATGCCGACATTTGCAGCCTGAAATGCCCGCTTATTTTTATGAACATATGCAGACATTTATATAAATATTGCAAAGTGAGCACTAACCTGTGTTATAAGAGTATGGTTTTAATTTTAGTAGCTTAGTGACTGTATGTGCCGATGATTTTGACACGCCCACCTCTTGTGAAACACGGCGTAGAGGTTTGTTTGGAGAACGTTCTAACGCTGCACCAATATCATCGAGTTTTGCTTCGGTTAGAATCCGTCGTTTTTGCTTAGGTGTTTTAAAATTTAACGATACAGTTTCTCGTAATTTAAGGACAAGATGTCTAACCGTATCTCTGTGTGGAGTTGAAACGCATGGGAATTTCTGTACAAATTACCTACACACGTTTCGACACGAGTTTGTTTTCACGTACGTGTCATACATAAAAAATCTTTGTTCTAACGTGAATCTTGCGGCTGGCATTCCAATCGTCTCACTGACACGTCACACATACACACTACAATAACACAAACAAGTAACTGCAAGTAACCAAGAATAACATTCTTGCGCACAGTACGAAATTAACACGCTCTTGGTTTACATTGCTCGCCACTATATTTACAACTCTGTCTTCATCTATTCGCGAAGGAACAAAAAACTCGAGCTCGGATATTTCGGATTGCAAGGAAGCTCACGAAAACCATTCACTTTTATCGGTTTCGTCTGCAGTGTAATCCTGATACAGTGTTGCACATTCGAAACCTCCAAACGATTCCCATGGCCACAAAACTCTTTCAAGGATATAAACTTAAACAGGACGTTACTGGTCAAAACAATGATTAAAATGCTTTATTATCTGTGGCTCTTAACATCGTTTCTATAGCGTATTTATTTGTGTATATACTAGCAGAACTTGGATGAATTACAGAAGAACTTTTGCGTGTTATAACACAGGTTAGTGCTCGTTTTGCAATATTTATATAAATGTCTGCATATGTCTATAAAAATAAGCGGGCATTACAGGCCGCAAATGTCGGCATCTCCGTCAGCGCCGCCCGCCACGCTTCTCCCGATCTTTCGGCTGCAGATCGAAATGGACGCACGTTATTATACAGGGTGACTGGTAATTAGATGTATTCCCTGAAAGCGGTTAAAGTAGAGACAATTTGCAATACATTTGAGCATATGAGATACCCCATCCGAAAATTAGTAGTTTTCGAGATAATCGAATTTCTATTGTTTTTTTTAAAAAATGACAATTTTCCACATAAAAAGATGAATTGAGAAAAAAACTGCTCATTGTATGGAACTTATTTCAGCGTTTTCTGATAGCTAACAAATAAGTGGTTCGTTGAAAAAAAAAGTTTTTCCCAAATAACAATCACATGTAAGTAACGGGTGGGTCTAAACTTACAAGTGATGATAAAAAAATGGACTCTTAGTTTACTTGGCAACGTATTAATAACAAAAATGGTATGACACGAAGCCTACAAATTACTTAAATTACTTCTTTGTGTCATCTGCTATCCAACAAGGTACAAATGTTGCTAACATTCACATTTGTGTACAAGAAATAATACTTCATTCATCTTCATGTGAATGGAATCAATGAACAATACAATTAAAGAACATTACACGTCTTGCTCAAAGTGGGCACCTCCGTTACGAATATAGGCACGCAGGTTTTTAGGGACATTTGGTCTCTTAACTCGTGATGTGATGGTGTCCTTGATGTGTTGACCAGCTTGGCACGTGCCAGTTTCGATGACACAATGAAAGTTGCAAGCAGGAACGGTTTCTCGGAATCGACGAGAGATGGCAGCACGCTATATAAAATGAGCAAGGGAAATTATAAAAAACTTAGAGCGGAGAAGAGGGATTATATATATTATAGTATAAAAGAAGTAAATAGAATGTTGTATATAGTAAATTAAAAGAATTAAGAATATGGCCGCATATGAAACGTTTAGGAAAGTTATTAAATAAACGAAAAAATTCAGAAATCTATCTCTTTTTATTTTCCTGACGAGGAGAACATCGTCAGTGGTTTGGTTGTTTGTCCCCGGTGGCGCTCTGTCAAATTAGACGCCCCGAAGCACTTTTCGGTTGCGCTCTTTATTAGTCGCACTGGGCCATTGGCAGCGCTTGTTATTAGCGATCCTGGTTATTCCCCTTTGGTCGTCAAATAGGAGGTGGCGCTATTGTCAGTTTAGTCGACCCTACTCTTTCTACAAGTATAGCTTGTATTGTTTGACAAAGAAGCGGGGGGAAAGCGAGCACATAAATAAGATTACGCTTTAAAGAAAGATAATAAATTAAAAGAAGAAGAAGCCTTTTCGATTATCAAAGAAGAAGAAGCCTTTTGATAATAATAAAAGAAGAAGCCTTTTCCATATTAAAAGAAGAAGAAGCCGTTTCCATAATAAAAGAAGAAGAAGCTTTTTCCATATTAAAAGAAGAAGAAGTCGTTTAAAAGAAGAAGAAGCCTTTTTGATAATAAAAAAGAAGAACCCTTTTCGATTATACATACACACATATATATATATATATATATATATATATATATATATTTCTCTGTATTTTGTCAAGTTCTCAGAATATAGATCCGCATTTTACTATATCCTCTTGGCTATAAAACGCTTTCTTATTTGGAATTCTCAAAGAACCTATCCCTCTGAGATTAAGATATCTGTAGCCGTGGTAAATAACATGTAAGTACGTACCCACAAGGGGCGTAGCAAGCTGTTAAGATCCTCTCCCTGAGCTCTTTTTGCGAGTTTCATACAATGAGCAGTTTTTTCTCAATTCATCTTTTTATGTGGAAAATTGTCATTTTTTAAAAAACAATAGAAATTCGATTATCTCGAAAACTACTAATTTTCGGACGGGGTATCATACGGTCAAATTTATTGCAAATTGTCTCTACTTTAACCCCTTTCAGGGAATACATATAATTATCAGTCACCCTGTATATGTATATATGTTTTTATATATGATGTGTGTGTGTGTGTGTGTGTGTAAAAGTAGGTAGGTAGAGGGGGCCTTTCATAATATTTTGCAGGAGGGGCAAGCTTTGTAGATCCGGCACTGGTGTCGCAGCATCCCTGCTACCTTAGAGTCCTCATAACTGAAGCATCACACAAGTCGGCCAGGAGATGGTGGAGATAGTATGACCTGAATTTCTCTCTCGATTTCACGTGTGTGTGTGTGTGGGGGGGGGGTTACCCGTGGAGCACATCGAGATCTAGTTATTTGTCATTATACACTAACCTCCCTTAGTACTCCGGCAGTTTGTAGGTTGAATTGTATCTTTTGCAAATATGCTGTATAAAGACTAAGTACTAAGTGAGGTGAGTGTACACACTGTTTCGGGAATTTGTGGAGCAAGGCCGCGCATGACGGCAGAGAAGGGGAGAAAGCGAGTGAGCGGAGCAAAGCAGTGTGCGTTCACTAGTCGAGCCCTTACGAGTCACTAGTTGCGCAGAGGACTTGTTTTTGTTCGCTAGCTCCAGCGATTTCCTGGACAGAGTGTAGGTAAATTGTCTAATATGTAAGATTTCATTAGGTACTTATTTTCATGTAAATAATTATGAAATTAGTTTTATACAAGCATTTCAAGTTGCCGACAATTTTGAATTACCTTGTGCGTGTGTGTGTGTGTGCACTCTCTCACATAATACATCCTGAAAATTGTATTAATGCAGGCTAAAGAGGCTCTGGTGTCTGAACCCACAGCCAGTCAAATCCTAGTGGGGTTTAGTTCTGTGTGCTGTTAATCCCTTCCCTGTGAAATTTTCTGACAAACTGGTTTCCCGTTCTGTGTATTTTTTTCTGAGTTTGCGTAGTAATATTTTTTAAGTAGCTACTGCTTCAGCACAATTCATCCGAGTATCATGGTTCATACGTCTTTCTCTTCAGAATAGAACAGGCTTTCAAATGGTACCACTCACATCGGGGATAATTTGGGAAATTTCCCTCCGGAAAATCCCTTTTGGTAACTTTGGGGCCCTCTGGACCAGCCCTGGATATAGGTACCCGATTATAATCTACCTTGAAAAATACTATGGTCTATACGTAATGCGTCCTCCAAGTTTCATTTCAATATCTTCAATAGGTATGAGGGAAAAAAATATTTCGCAATCCTGTTTGACAATACTATTAGATACTATTATAAACTCGTAAACTCAAGAACCAAACATAAATCACCAACAGTTTAACTGACTAAACGCGGCACACAAACGAACTCGCGTTTGCACTTTGTCAGCATAACACAAAAGCAATTTACTTTCCTCTGAACTACTTCTTTTTCTTTTAATTCTTCTTCTTCTTTTCCTTCTTTTTCTTCTTCTTTTTCTTCTTCTTCTTCCTTTTCTTCTTTTTCTTCCTTTTCTTCTTCTTTTTCTTCTTCTTCTTCTTCCTTTTCTTCTCCTTCTTTTTCTTCTTCTTTGTCGTCACTGGAAATCGTGACTAATAAAAGGTCGTTGTTTCTTGAATAGCAAGACATATGTTTCACCAATAAAAAACGTATTATTCCATTCAACACAGGTTACTTCAGTCAGAGATGTTCGCGAGCGTAATATTACGCCCAACACAGAATAAGCTATAGTGACCAAGGGCGTAATATTACGCCGAACACAGGGAAGGGATTGTGTGTGTTCGCTAGTGTCCCTTCATACATTTTATTTAATCATCATCATCGTCACGATTAGTTAAAAGGGGCAGAAGAGCGACGTAAACTACATCAAATAAAAGTACTTTTAACTAATTGCTAATACACACACACATATATACAGGGTATCTATAAAAGAACTCCTGGGTTTTGAAGCTAAATATTTTATTAAAAACTGAAACTCAAGGAAAAGTAAATAGCTACATATTTTTTAAGGTAATGATATCAAGTTTTGTTTACAATTTAGTAAATTCCAATGTGTGCCCCGTTTGTAGCACGGCACACATCCAAACGATAATCATCTTCTTGCCACGTCCTGGCCAACATGTCTGGGGCGATGGTTGCCACAGAAGCGATAATTCTTTCCCTTAAATGGTTGAATTTTCTCAGCATAAACCATGTTCTTCACATGTCCCCATAGGAAAAAAGTCTAAGGGATTAAGATCCGGACTTCTTGGAGGCCATGGAATAGACCCTTTTCTTCCAATCCACACTTCCAGTTTCTTTAAACGCCTTAAACCATTGACGAATGGTCTTGTCCGAAGGCTAAACAGCACCATACTCGCGTCGAAAGTTCCGCTGTACAGTAATAACAGATCCAGTTTCTACAAGCCACTGCGCCTTCTGTTGTGGCGTCGCCCTAGCACTGAACTGCACTGACTGTGTTCGGCTCGGCTCGGCCACTTCAAGGTCAACGCTGCGCAGCGTTGCCAACCTTTGTTGGAATAAACTCCAAACGTCGTGAATAAAACTTGAAGAGCTACTGATTTCAGCGTTGCCAACCTTTGTTGGAATAATCTCCAAACGGCGTGAATAAAACTTGATGAGCTACTGATTTCAGCGTTGCCAACCTTTGTTGGAATAATCTCCAAACGGCGTAAATAAAACTTGATGAGCTACTGATTTCAGCGTTGCCAACCTTTGTTGGAATAATCTCCAAACGGCGTGAATAAAACGTGATGAGCTACTGATTTCAGCGTTGCCAACCTTTGTTGGAATAATTTCCAAACATCGTGAATAAACCTTGATGAGCTACTGATTTCAGCGTTGCCAACCTTTGTTGTAATAATCTCCAAACGGCGCGAATAAAACTTGACGAGCTACTGATTTCAAAGTAATTAACTAACCTGAGTTACCTAATACCGATTGCGCGCTTTCGTTGTTTAAAACCCCGGAGTTCTTTTATAGACACCCTGTATATACGTATATAATAGAATATGCATATACCGGTATTCTCTGGAGCAAGCGAACGAAAAGAAGTCTCTTATCAAGTAGTGACTCGAGATGGCTCGGCCAATGAACACGTGAGAGGGGGAGGGATTGCATGGAGGGGAAAATGTGGCTGCAGCCACCAGCCGTTAGCAGTAGCGCTACGCCCACTCGCTTTCTCTCTTTCTCTACCATTATGCGCTGCCTTGCTCCACAGCTTCCCGGGACAGAGTTTAGAGTGTGTGCATGCCTCCTTGCCAACGCGTGAATGAGACCTGCGTGTGTGAGTGCGTGTGTGTCCAGTGCCTTCCGCTCTGCTACGCTAGTAGATTGAGAAGTTCCTCTTTCTGTTTCATTTCAGGAGCAGCCTTATTACTCATACAGGTCCCACCTCAGCAGCACGCTGGACCGCCCCTTCTCTGCTCGGTCCCTCCGCATGGAGCCGCTCGCTGCCAGCCGCTCGTCGTCCATGAGGCGCATGCGTCATCTCCTGGAGGAGGGGCGCCACATCCCCAACCCCTCCCCCACGCGATCGGCAGATCCGAGGGTCCGCCTGCTCGACATCAATCCTGCAGGTGGGTACATGGCAACCGGACAGTGTTGCACCTAGAGGGAAATTTTAGACCAAAAATTTCCCTCTAGGGAAACAATATTTCCCTCATAAGGGAAAAATGGGTCTTCCTTATCGCATGACGTCACTGAGCACGATTGGGTCCAATCAACGATGCCACGTGGGTTTTGCCTATTCTATAACATTGGATTTTTCATTGCAAGCTTTATGGGTTATTACAGCAGTTATGAAACAAAATCATGATGTGTATCATACACGTATTCTACAAATCTCATCTTACAATGTTATTTCATAACTGCTGTCGCAATATAGTTAAGGGAACGAACGGGATAAAAATGACCTAATCCGGAAATAATTGCAACACATTTTTTTCCGCCAAATTGTGCGGAGTACTATAGTGAATATTGTATTAAAAATCCGTCATTCAAATGTTTGGGGAAAATCTGCCATCTTTGAAAATGGCGGCAAAAATTCTTAAATACTACTTAAAGCTACCCCATTGCGATGAAAAAAGCAATGCTACAGAATAGGCCAAAACCAGATGTTATCTTCGTTTGGACTCAATCGTGCTCAGTTGTCTGCTGTTGACGTCACCACTAACATGGTACATTCTCAAACACCTATTTGGCCAAAGCCCCCGACCTTCGTCTTAACGTCAGGCTAAACGCTTTCGTTGTTAGGTTAGGCTTGTTTGGTTTAGTTCTCTTAGCATAAACAATACCTTTTTGTTCAACTCCGAAAATTGCAGTGTACGTATGCTAATTAAGAGCACGAAACCAAACATGCCTAACCTAACAACGAAGGCTATCCACGATTACGTCAGAAGACCAAGGGCGGGGCTTGACCCAAAAAGGTGTTTGAGAAGTGTGCAATAAGTGAAACCCAGAAGAAATATCATATCAACTACTCATTGAAACATGAAGGTGCTTGGTTTGTTAGAATAGACCACCAGTAGTCTCATTTCTGAAGGTCAACAGCATTATTATTATTATTATTATTATTATTATTATTACTTAGGAATTCTTACTGAAACCATGAGTATTTGGGAAGCTACTTCTTTAAAGTAACCATATACGTAACTTGGCAGGGGCAAGGTGGCACTTCCCCCACCCCGCACATTTTCAAGTTACGGGAGGAAAGTAATAAGGAGGAATATTTGTGATTTCGCAAATGTCCCAATTATTTAACAAACACTTCTGGACGCTATTTTTATGAGATGGGAAATTTTTTGAGTCTGCCCCTCTCTCCCCTCTCTCTAATGAATCTCTATAATTAAGTGAAATTCGAACAAATTTTCTGACTTTGTGTACCAAAAAACAGCTGGATGAAATGAGATACTAGTTTTGATGCAAATCATGATATTACGATCCATTTGAATCTACTTGACTCACTCACTTTAAGAAATTGAGCAAATATATTTACTAAATTTTATACAAAATATATATGTTGCGAAAATGTATTTTTTAATACATTCACTGTGTAGAAAAATACTACATGAAAATATTACTTTAGAAACGTTATGTGAAATCTTGATATTTAAATGAAATTTTAAAGATATTTGGATCAAAAAATGTAAAGAGGTTTAATTCTATTCTTATAATTGTTGAAAAGCCAACCTCGGTAGCGGAGTGTTTAGCACAGCGCGCTCCGACGCCAATGGTCCCAGGTTCGAATCCCGGCCTGCGCATGAGTACGTGTTCATCAATATCATATCATTCTCATCGTCGCGATAGCCAAAAGTGTGAGAAAAGAGACGCAAAATAACAAAATTCAGAATTAATTTCCAAGGGGAAAAAATATTTTGGAAGATTTCAAAGTTTCAGAACAATTTTGCAAGATGACATGTACCTAAATGTAGCAAATTTTTGTGTTTGTATAATGGGGGAACGCATGTATTGAAACGGGGAATATTTTATATACTCTAGGGATATTATGTCCGGAACATATGGCAACACTGGTCCAGTCCACTCTCCACTTCGGGGGGGGGGGGGGAGGGAACAGGGCGGCTGTTCCATGTCCCAACTGAGGAATGATTATAAATCCAGTCTTGGAGAAAATTCCTGCATACCAGAATGCTAAATTTAAATCCAGTTCTCGTTCCATTGGTTGGGAAACTACGAGAAACAAGCTTGAGGGTAAAAAGGAGGAGGGGAGTACAAGGGAGCTCCTTTTCCTCAACAAGTGTTGTTAGCAGAATGCTTCCCAGCTCCTATAAAACAAAGGAAATAAAAAGCCTTGCACGGCCATAAATCTTTGTAGCTTTTTGGGAAATGGGAGAACAGAAGGTTCATGGCTTGAATCTGTAGTTAGTGGTTCCCTGCACAATTAATCAAGTACAAACTTACAGCACGGAGCATCATTTTTACAACCTGGCATTTAATAGAAAATAAAATGGCACTAAATGTTCATACTGTGGATAAGGATTACTGTAATTGACATAAAACAGTGAATATACAGGGTGAGTCAAAAGTCTCCATACAAATGTTGAAAACGGTGACTAATGTTTGTTTTTCCTTTTCAAGCAGGTGAACCAATGAAAAAGAGATGCCACTAACGAAGGAAGAATGAAAGCAGGCCTGGAAGACCAAAGACAGCAACGGAACCTGTCCATCTGAATTTCTTGATAAGTTTAGCCACGGTGTCATGGGTTACCTGCGTTCTGTGGGTTGCATTGAATGTACGTGCTACATGACGGCTGGTACCACTCCCAGCCAACAGAATAATGTCAGTTCATTCTTCCTTCGTTAGTGGCATCTCTTTTTATTGGTTCACCTGCCTGAAAAGGAAAAATAAACATTAGTCAGCGTTTTCACCATTTGTATGGAGACTTATGACTCACCCTGTAGACATGGGCTTCGCCAAAAAGTTTTGCAGGGGGCTAACACCAATAATAAAACTCTAATAGTAGAAATAGTAACAATAATTATTATAATATAATAAAAATAAACCATTTTCCACATCTATTATTATTATTATTATTATTATATTCTTAGGCTTTTCATCTCGATTCACCACACGAATGAATATTCAGAACAACTGTTTTTTTTTTATCTTTATACATTTTATACACTAACCTACCAAAAATCATAGTTATTCCGTTCTATTATTAATTTTACATACCCCCATTCAATTGAAATCTTTGAAGTTAAGGAGGAATTTTATAATGTTTGTATTGTTTGCAGTGGCATGGCGTGGGATTTTTAAAAAGTGTTACCGGTTATCAGTAGGACATTTAAGGAATCAGGAAAAATTTTGGCATAAGCACTGAAGTGAAATCGCAAACATTGCTTGTTGACACAATAAACATTAGCCTAATAAAGAAATACTTAATTTGATACTTACAGAAACATCGAAGTAATTATCACCGCTTGTTAATTAATTGACAATGCCCAAAAACAACAAATGGACGAAAGACACCACTCACAAAACTCGCACTGCAAAGTCCCTCTCAGCATCGGCGCTTCCCCAATAGCCAATATTTCCTTCAGAACCTTATACTGCAAGAAGTCCAGTTCTACTACTGTTGCCATCTTAGCTCTTTTGAAACCAGATTTGCCCAAATCGCGAAACTTTTCGTTTCAAATAAGTCTTCATCTGTTTCCTAACTACTCCCACTCCCATGTTTCGGTAAATTAACAGAAATCTCATTTCTGACACCACTACTATTTCGTATATTTTACGTTCCTTGCTACCTTTAAGGCTTTCGCTTTATAGGATAATCGTAATCGTGACTATGAGGATGCATGGTGAATTATTGAAATAAAATTATTATTATTTTGTGTATGTAATTATTAATTTTTATAATTATGTAAGTAAAAGAATAACAACAAACATTGAAATAACCATTTCTTGCTGAGGATTCGAACCTGCGACACCTGACACTTCAGAGCGTGATGAGATAATCGGAAAATTATGCTTGTAAATAATGGTTTCACCCCAAAACCGTGCTGCTACCTCAGAAACATTTCTTCAATCCGAAATTATCGCATTCCTGCGACAACGTATGTCAATCTCAATCGGCCCTTTCAACAATTATCACAAATTCCTGTAACCGAAATAATATTATATGTATGAAATATAGAATTTTAGGTTGACACTTTTAGAAAGACAGCGGTCCCCTTCACCATCCCCATCCCTCTCCTCTCCTTCTCGCCCATGATGTCGAAAAAGGACAAGAAGACTTTCGTAATCGCTGATATTTACGTAGTGTAAATACAAAATATCACTTGGTAGTTTGCTTTTCCCAAGTGTGAGTGGACACCTTCACAGTAAGATAGACCCGATTAGGAAGGAGACTTAGCTCTTTTCTGTCAATTGAATATGGCAACACTGATCCGTATCCGGTAAGGATCACCGGCAACTGTGGCGGCTAAACAGGCATGGCAATAATCCGCCTCCTCCTACCGCCATAACAGTCTTTGCCGCAACGCGAAGTCTTCCTTGCGTGGGCTCAGGGCCCTTTCCTCATGTTGCCTCAGGAGGGTACCGGAACAGTCCTCCTCTTCGCTTTTGCCGGTGTCAGAACAAATGTCAGTCTGCAATATTTACTTTACGACAATATTACCCGTCGTCGCCTTGTAGTCAAGGGGACCCGGGTTCGATACCCGGTGGAGGCACATGGCACAGTGGTTCGGATCCCACTTTAAACCGTAGGTCCAGTCCCGATTAGCCTTACTGTGCATAAAGTGGACTTAAAACACCAACTCAAACCAAAACCAAACGACAATATTACCAGTTTATGTATGTAAATTTTTTAAGGCAGGTTCTTCAATTCTTTATATTTTGTTGTTACCTGTGGTAACAGCGGTTACATGCACGCCACGCCTCTGATTGTTTGACGGCTCAAATAAAACTCTAATTGTTGGAATTTTTGAGAACTGTGGAACCATTTATTATTTCGATTAAGTGGTAGAATGTGAAAAACATGATCTGGTTCCTGTTAGTGTTGCCCACGAGACGAAACAGGCCAAAGTCTGCTGTGAAATGCTGTCTCGTCTCGAAAATATTCGCTTGTCTCGGGACACATGATCAATCTCGTCTCGTCTCGAATTTTTAAAAGCCTGTCCCGTCTCGTCCCGTCGGCAACATTAAGCCCCGCGACAGGTTAAGTTTGCAGCAGGTTTTATGTATTAATACACCGAAAACAGCGCTCAGCATATCCCATGCCAGTCTTGCCTCAACCGCCGAGCTAATCACATCACAGACAGTGAGAAAATCGGCAGCATTGCAGCGGAACTATATTCTGCTCGTACGTTTGGGTCTATATATGTGAAAAGTTGCTGCAAAGTTAACCTGTCGCGGGGCTTAGTTCCTGTATTTTCCACTCCCATTTTTTCGAACATACGCAGTTCTTGCTTCGATTATTCTGTTCAGTGCTAACTAGCTGCATTTGATTTCTGTTGTTAACAATAAGAATAACAACTTTTCATTTCGTAACTTGAAATGAACTATGTCAATTTACGGGGGAGGGGGGGGGGTCGACGCGATCCGAACCCCTGTGCAATGTACTTCCGCCGGGTATCGAATCTGGGATCAGGATCCCGTGATTACGAGGCGACGACCTTACCACTACGCTGAAACGGAGGTCGTTACGAAATACGTGCCGCACTCTGTTATTATGCTCTGCACCCTCTCGCGCCCAATTTGACTTTGAGTTTGTATTTTAAGTCTACTTTATGCACAGATAGACTAATTGAGACTGGGCCTACGTTTAAAGTGGGATCCGAACTACTGTGTGCTTCCACCGGGTATCGAACCCGTGATACAAGGCCTTGATTACAAGGCCAACGCCCAGAGTCAACATTCTAGCGCTGCTGTGGTTCCAATGAAATTATGTGTAACATATGTGATTTTAGGTTGACGTTCATTTACCTTTCCGAACGTCCATGCAAAGCCGAAAGCAGATCAGCGGATTGAGTCCCATCGCCGCTGTTTTCTGATTTCGAAAAAAATATCATTCAGTATTTGGTTGTTGCGATATGAAGTGGGTCAATTTCTAAATTTCCTTTCGCTTAACTAATTTGCTTAATATATTTTTAAAGAAGCTACCATGACTGTTTTCATACTTTGTTTTTCTTCCATCCTGTGTGTTTTTAAGCAATGGATTTTTATGTATATTGGTTCAGAAGTTGTCAACAGCTTGTTTTGAGTTTTCTTTTAATTCTTGAAGCTCTTATTGGGTCAAATAAAGTGCACGAACATGGCGATGAACAACTTGCACGGTAATACCACAGGTAATACTCAGCATGGATCCCACTGTACAGTTCCCACTTTGCCCGCCAGGTGTCAGTTCGAACATTGTGCATCGCGCTAGGAACGGGTCTCCCTTATTACACAACACTAGAGCGACCTTGCGTTCTGACATCTGATTCCTACGTTGTTAGGTCAGGTCTATTAGGTTTGGTTCTACTAGCATAAATACACTCACAATTTATAATTCATTCTAAGATAACTAAATCTAGCTAACCTAATCTAACAACATAGGCATTTAGCCAAATAATAATCATTCTCCTATGACGTCGGAACTCTAGGGTTGTGCGATAAAGGAGACCGCCTCCGGAACGCGCAGACGCAAGGCGGACGATACGGAAGCAGAAGACAGGCGTCAACCAAACATTACCAATTTTTTGGTGGGGTAGGGGAATTAACTTTGTTCTTTTGTAATTTATTTTATTATTGGTATTATTATAGCATTTACAAGAAATAACTTGGTTATATGAAGTTTCATAGTTTTCCTCCAGAAATCCCTATTATGTCTGCTATTATCTGCATGTACCTCATTGGTTCTTTTTGCTGCCAGTGTTTAGAGCATACTTTTGTACATATTCAGAAAATAAATAGGCCTTTTTCTTTAAATATATGCTCAGTTTTATTCAAATACTTTTGTAATATTTTGGTTGTGGAAATTTCTTTCTAACTGATGAGCAATAATCCATAATAATTCTATTTTTGTTGCTGCACCACCTTAGATTAGTTTGATTCGTGTTATTTGCAGTTGTGTCAAGCCTAATCCAGATCATAAATTCATTGGAAAAAGAGATCATTAAAAACTTTTTATTAATATTATTAAATATTATTACCTTGGATTTCGTTTTGAACAGTTGTAATTAATATCAGTTTTGTATCTGTGAGGTTACAAGCAAAGAGGTGATATGATTTTTTACACATATTTAGGGAAGATAAAATCCTTAATAAAAGTGGAATGAAGTGCGAAAGTATTGAAAAAGCATAAGAGAATAATTCAAACATCATTAAATCATGAAGATAATTTTATTCCCAAAATATATCACTTGTGGTTTGTGTTTAGTAAACCTAACTGGTTTTACTTCAGATAATCACATAACATATGGTAGTTGAGTCCATGACAGTGTTATTAATAAATGTATTTTTTACCTCTGCACAGAGTTCCTCAAGTACAAAATGGACAAGTCCATGATCAGCTCAGGACAGCCTGGATCTGTAGGATTGGAACCTGGAGTAAGCGGTCTACTGTGGGTCCACTTGCTGGCTGGTAGAGGACTGAAGTCGACCACACGCTCGGAACATTACAGGGATCTGTACTGTGTACTGGAGTGTGATAGGGTTCACAAAGCAAGGACTGTTGTCAGGACGGGAGACCTCATATTTGACTGGGACGAAACATTCGAGTTGGACCTCATTAATAATCATGAGCTTGATTTCTTGATATACTCATGGGACCCTCAGTATCGCCACAAACTGTGCTACAAAGGATCCATACATTTAGTGTCCCTGCTAAGGGAATCCCCAATGCATCAACTTGCTCTTAAGATAGAACCACGAGGAACATTATACCTCAAGCTAAGATATACGGACCCACGTCAAACATTCCTACGGACACCCAATCCAAGAAAGAGTGCCCTGTTTGGTGTGGATCTGGAAACAGTGGTGGGGAGGGAAGGGGTTACTGGTGGGGTACCAGGTGGTGTGGCTACAAGTGTCACCGCAGCGACACCATCCCTTTCTGTGCCGATTCTTGTGAAACGTTGTGTCGAAGAAGTGGAAAGGAGAGGGTTAGACATTATCGGGCTCTACAGACTCTGTGGTTCGGCAACCAAGAAAAGAGCTCTCCGGGAAGCATTTGAAAGGAATCCTCGGACCGTGGACCTGTCACCAGACAATGTGCCAGATATCAATGTGATCACAGGTGAGCTAGATATAGACTGATTCTTTATGATGTTGTTATACTTGGTTCAATACAGGGTGCAATTTAGTGTGTGTAATTTTGACATAATTATGATACGCATGCATTTTCTTCACAATCAAATTCTATGCATGTCTATAAGCAAATGAATGAATTGATAACTTCCTCCATCTTCTGAGTAGAACATAACTCCTCTATGCAACATGAGCATCTCGCAGCATGGTCATCCAGTCTAAAAGGCCTAAGGGTTGGGGTCAGGCTACAGGATGCATGCAGATTCCTGGGGGAAGCGTAACAGCTTTTCTCCTGAGATTTTGGCCAGTTTATGTGACCGATGGCCACCCACCATCATAAGGGAATTGGGGAGCTACAAAAGCTACAAATGAGTAGTGTAACCCAGTCGTAACAATGACTGGGGGTTCGTCATGCTGACCACATGGCACTCCGTAACTGGTTGGATGATATCCCACCTCTGGTGAGGCATGTTAGAGTAAAGCCTGCAGTTGGTAGATAGGGTCCAGACCCTCAAGGGCTGTTGCACCATGGGTTATCATCATCATATGCAACATGAGCAGGGGGGGGGGATAATGGTGTGGGCCACGCCATCATAATTTGGGGGAATCTTTAAAATAGTATGAAATTCAGCATTGATATATAATATTCTAAAATATATGTAAGAGAAGTTTGGTAACACTTTCATATAGGTGTGACGGTTTTCTTACTTTTTACAGGAGAAAGTTCACCGGAAAATACCTACTTTCGTGCCCGGATTTGAAATTATGCTAATACCTCACAAACCATTGACGTTAGCCCACAAATCATTCACGTTAGCCCCACAAACCATTTTCCGAAAGGTTAGGTTAGGTTAGGCAAGCATAGTTAACATTTGTTGAACATGGCACACCCATGTTCAACAAATGCCAAAACTAAATACTAAGAGCTCTAAACCTGGCCCTGCTAATCTAACCACATATGCATTGTTAGACCTAAGTGGAATTGTTTAGAGCTCTTCGCATTTAGTTTTGGCATTTGTTGAATGGTGGAGGGGCATTCCACAAAAAGTGGTCCTCCTCCATGTAAATAACAAAATGAATTAATTTGGAAATTATTATTAATTTTAATTGCATTAAGGTTTAGATGTTTGTGAATGCATATAATTTACACATTTCACCAATAGAAGTAACTAGCATCTACAGCCTGTGTGCTTCTCAGACAAATGAAGTCGAAATTCACTATGTTTTTAAAGAAAAACACATGTGACGCACTTTTGTTAATGCTTTCATGCATTCAGCCTATGCCATTATACTCAAGTTCTTTTCTTTTGTTAGCAGACACGTAAAGTACTTCATAGTTATAAACTCATATTTGAGGCGTGTGCGACTTACTCACATTATGAATATTAAAAGTGTAATACAAAAATATATACACTATGAAGTACTTACGTTTCATGAGTATTAGTTTTGCGAAGAAACAACGTTTCGGGATCCTATTGTTTCCTTCTTCAGGTTTCCGTCTATGCCAGAATGATCATTACATAAAACATAACATAATTGCTGTGTTATGACCATAAATATATTATTTCTTGCGTAGAAATTTAGTGAAAAAATTGCACAAAGGTAAAGACATTGGTTATTGTTCATTCCTGAAGTGAATACTCTACCTTAATGGGATCTACTCTTTCTTCCTTGCTATAGGGCTAACCACGCCTGTTATGAAATCTCCCTACATTTCTGTATAATTACACAATATACATTGAAGCACATATTGCAATGGGACACAGAATCATGCAGATCTAGGCAAAGCTGACAGTGATCCACCATTTCTCAAAGTATGCTCTCCAACGTAGCTGGTATAATCTCAGGAACTGTAGCTGTAATCTTTTGTTGATCTTCAACTCTTACACCTTGGACTTGATAAACACCCAGACAAAAAAGTCTAAGGGAGTCAGATTGGGTGAGCAGGCATGGATCCACGGGGAGGGTGATAGGGCGATCGCACCTCCCAACTGCCACATTTTTTCATGTATTATTATGCCTAATATTTTGCGAGATTCAAGTGTTCTGTCATTTATCATCAACTTTAATAAGCTTGAGAATATTTTTTGAGGTGATTTAAACTCGCCTTTTGATCATGATAGGCTTAGAGTGGAAATTGCTCTTGGGAGTGGGGCTAGTTGTATGGAGGCTCCTATGGTTTGACATGGTGGCAATGACACCGCTCAGATAATGCTTTGTGAAAATGTTGCTAGCTGAGGGGATTCCATCCATCTGCAACCCCATCACTTTGGGCACTGACCTACCTCGAATACACCGGCTTCATCCAACCTCCGTCCAGTTTGCTGTCACTCTAACGTCTCTCTCCACGTCTCCTGAAGAAGTGCAATACATCCTATCTTCAATGCCTCAAAATTGCACCAATGGTCCTGATGAGATCCCTTCTATTTTCCTAAAAAATGCTGCTTCTTCTCTCACTATTCCCTTCTCTATCTTATTAAACAGATGCTTCAATGAGGGTACATTTCCAGATTCATGAAAAAATGATAACTTGGTACCATTATATAAATCTGGAGACAAGTGTGCTGTTTCTTCTTATAGTCCTATTTCCCTTCTTTCACCACTTTCTATTGCCTGTGAAAAAATAATAAAGGACCGACTTACAAATTTACCTCTCCATATATAAATACAGCACAGCATTGCTTCTTACAAGGCAGCTCCTGCTTAACCAACTTAAGCATTTTATTATCTGACGCTATCAACTCTATAACTGAAAACTCTTAATTGGATGTAATATATCTGGATTTTTCGAAAGCTTTTGACTCTATAAACCACAATTTCCTGCTTCATAAATTATTCCATCGTTTCAATATTCATGGAAACTGTCTCTCTCTGCTCAAGCACTACTCCAAAACAGACAACAAAAAGTTGTTCTTTCCGGAATCTCTTCTTATCAAGCTGTACTTCTGGTGTACTTTAAGGCAGTGTTCTTGGACCTCTTCTCTTCATCCTGTACCTTGATGACCTTCTAGAATATCTTTCAGATTCATGCAAAAACCTTCTCTTGTTCGCTGACGATTGCAAAATATATAGTAAAATCTCCAATTTCAGTGACATGACACTTCTGCAAAAGAATTTAGATTATCTTCTAAAGTGGTGTGAATTGTGGAACTTAAAACTCAACCCTCAAAAATGTACCATGATGACCTTCTCCTTAAAGAAAAATACATTTAATACTAAATATTTCATAAAAAATAATTGTGTTCAAAGAGTTGCCACACAAAAGGACCTGGGCATCATATTTGACGAGAAACTTTCCTTTTCTGAGCACATCTCTGCAGTCGCAAAGGGGTCCAATGCGTATGCTGGGTCTTCCCTATCATTTTACGGAAATAAACAACTTGACTGCCCTCAGCACCTTTTACAAATCTTTTGTGTCACCTAAAATTGAATACTGTTCTCCGATCTGGTCTATGGCATGCCCCTCAAACAGATAGACTAAATTCAATCCTAAATTTCTTCCTGGCCATTGTTCGACACCAAATTCCATCCACAAAACACTTGCAAAAGTCCATCCTCCTGCAAATGTTAAATATCCAAACTCCTCAAGAGAGACATAGACTGGCTGACCATATATTTCTACATAAAATAGTGAATGGCAACATCAGAAGTGACCGCCTTCTTCAGGAAATTCACTTGTGTGTGCCTGCCCGCTCAACAAGAAGCACTTAACTTTTTGCTTCTCAGAAGCCGAGATTGTGCCTCATCCAGCACTCTCTGTTCCATAGACTTACCTTACCTTACCAACCGGCGCTACAGCTCCTGTCAGGCCATGGCCTCCTCCACTATGTCCCTCCATTTCTGCCTGTCCTGGCATTTCTGTTTCCATCTTGTTACTCCTATCTTGTTTAGGTCCGTGCATACTTCTTCCTTCCATCTGCTTCTAGGTCCTCCTTTCCTTTTAGTTGAATATAGCTTACTCTCTATTATTCTTCTCGGCATGGCATCTTTTGGTAGGCGATATACATGTCCTATCCAGCTGATTCTCCTGGCTTTGATAAAGCAAACTATATTTTTTTGTTTTATTAGTTCCTCCAGTTCGTGGTTGTATTTTATTCTCCATCCTGTTTCTTCTCTAGTTGGTCCAAATATTTTTCTTAATATTGCTCTTTCAAATACCATTAGCCTTCTTTCTGTATCTTTGGTCAACGTCCAAGTTTCGGCTCCATATGTTACTAGTGGCCTGATTAATGTATTGTATATTTTCATTTTTGTTGTTCTTGTTATTATTTTACTTTTCAGCAGATTTCTATTTGCATAATATGCTCTATTTCCTGCTCTAATCCTTCCTTCCACGGATCTTCCTATTTATTTATTTCATTTATTTGATTTACCAGGTATTTGAATTCATGTACTACCTCGAACTTCTTATTACCTATCTCTATTTCTTTTCTTCTTTCTAGTTTTTGTGCTATTTTCATATATTTTGTTTTATTTATGTTTACTTCTAAGCCCATTTCCTTCATATAGTTCTCCATGTCGTTAAATACTTGTATTAGCTTATTCATAGATCTTGCAATGATTGCTATATCATCTGCATAAGCGCAGATTTGTGAGCTTTTATTAAAGATGGTACCTCTTTGGTCAATCTGTTTTATAGCATCATTCAATGCTATATTAAATAGTGTAGTCGACAATCTGTCCCCTTGTTTTACACCTTTGTCAAATGTAAACTCTTCACTGAGTTGTCCTTTTACTTTTACTCTTGCTGAGGTGTCCATCAGAGTCATCTGTACAAGTTGTCTTAATTTTTTGGGTATACCAATTCTTTCCATTGCTTTAATTAGTTCTTCTCTTTGTACACTATCAAAGGCCTGTTTAAAATCTACAAATAGCATATGTAGTTCGCTCCCATGTTCATAATGTTTCTCTAATATTTGTCTAATTACAAATATTTGGTTTATGGTGCTCTTATTTTCCCGGAATCCTGCTTGATACTCTCCATGGATGGGTTCAATTATTTCCTGTATCCTTTTATTTAATATGCTCGAGAATATTTTATATCCAACATTTAACAATGTTATTCCTCTATAATTGCTACAGTTGTATTTGTCTCCTTTCTTATAAATGGCACATATAATTCCTTGTCTCCATTCGTCCGGTAGTTCCTCCTTTCTCCATATTTTACTAATCAGCTCGTGTATTTTCTGGTATAGTTGTGTGCCTCCATGTTTAATCGTTTCGGCTACCATATTATCAATTCCTGGTGCTTTGTTATTTTTCAATCTCCTGATTGCTTTTGTTACTTCATCTAACGTTGGTGGTTCTATTGTTTCTTCTTCCTCTTCTTCTGTTTCCCGTTCTGTATTTCCGGCTTCTATTCCATTTTCTCTTCTTGACAGTTTTTCTTTGAAATTTTCTGCCCACCGTTTTCTGATCTGACTTTCTTCATACATCATTTCTCCATTTTTATCTTTACATCCTTCAATTTCTGGTTTATATTCTTTTGTAAGACTGAACATGGCTTGATAGAATTTTCTTCTCTCATTTTTTTTATCTAGTTCCTCTACTTCCACTAATCTTTGTTTTAAATATTGTCTTTTCTTTTGGGTACATATTCTTTTAGCGGCTCTTCTTAATTCTGTGTATCTTGCACAGTTGCTTCTAGTTTCTCTCTGTAACTTCTTATTTCTTGCTTCATTCTTCTTCTGGATGGCCTCTTCGCATTCTTCATCAAACCATGGTTTTCCATATTCTCTTTTCTTTTCTCCTATTTTCTCTTCAGCTGTTTTTAGTATTATTGATTTTATATTTTTCCATTCTTCATTACTATTCCTCTCTTCTATCTCTTCTGTTTGCTCAGTAATTTTTTCATTAATGGTGGCTCTAAAGGTTTCACACATCTCTCTATCTTTAAATTTCTCTGTGTCCCATCTTTTTCCTAGCATTCTTTGTTTTCTTCTGTCCACTTTAACAATTTTTAATCTTATTTTTGCTCGCACCATGTAGTGATCCGAATCGATGTTACGTCTCCTCTCAGGCTCCTGACATCTATTATCGATGACCTATATCTTTTATTGGTGAGAACATGGTCAATTTGGTTTACTTCTTGGGTTCCTGGAATCTTCCAAGTTCCTAAATGAATATTTTTATGAGGGAAAGTGGTACTACTTATTATCAAATTATTTCTTAAAGCAAATTGTATTAGATATGCTCCATTTTCATTACTTATGTTGTGGAGAGTATGTTCTCTGCTAGCCTTATATGTGGCTTCCTCCTTCCCAATTTTAGCATTAAAATCACCAATAATTAAAATCTGGTCATTTTTTGATATTTTCTCATATGTACTTTCTAATAATTCATAAAATCTCTCTTTTTCTCTATCTTCTTTTTCTTCAGTTGGTGCATGTATTGACAGCAGAGTTAGATTTCTAAACTTTCCTTTTATTCTCAATCTACAGATTCTCTCATTTATTGTTTCTATCTCCAATATTTTCTTGCTGGTTTCTTTCTGAATCATAAAACCAGTTCCAAATAATCCAGTTCTTTCTCTGGTTCCACTATATATCATGGTAAACTCTGGTTTTCTTATAATTCCACTTCCCTGCCACCTTATCTCCTGTAATGCCATTAGGTCTCTCTTATATTTCATCATTTCTTGTGCCATTTCCATCATCTTTCCTGCTTGTAGCATAGTTTGAGTATTCCATGTTCCAATCCTTATCTCGTAGTCCTTTAAAAGTTTGCCAGGTTCATTTCCTTTATATCTTCCTTTCCGAGGCATAGTGTTTGGTTTCTGAACCATTTTTTGTTTTATGGGGCCGGGTTGTTAGCCCTGCGCCCAACCCCCAACCTGGAGGGCCAGGTAATTTTCTGTTGGGGTGTTCTACCCCTAGCCTTTGCCAGTCCCCTGGCTCCTGCAAGGCAGCAGTGCTGATTTTGGTCCGCCCTGGCTATGCCAGTACTATATATATCTATATAGCATTCCCCTATCTGCCACCTGGGGAGGCACCCGGTTGGAGATCAGCAACTCCTGTCCGGGCTGTTCCATAGACTGCCCAGTGAATATAATAATCTAGGACGCCAAATAGGCATTTTTGAAAATCTGGACCATTTTAGAAGAAAGTTAACTAAAATTATGTAAGTCTCTTAACCACATGTAATTTTTCTGTTATTATTTTTGTTGTATTATGTTATTATTTTTGTCCTTATGTTCTATAAAATGTTTCCAATGTAAAATGGCTAACGATGTATTTGGAATCTTCTATTAAAAAAAAAAAAGTTCCAAAGCACTCTGCAAGATGCCTCAAAAGGGGACCAAACCGAACCCACTGCAGAGAATGTTTTTTTAATTATTTTTTTTTGTTTATTTATATTACTCCTCATACTTTGTCTTTCAGTTTACTGTAACACTGGGAGGAATTATGATAATAACAACATACAATATTCCAACCCTGGATGTATATTTTTGCACAAAAAGAAAGGAAAAATTAATCTGGAACGTAGTTGATTCCTGCTAACAGAGACATATATTATTTATGTAAAACGGTGCAAGTGTAGGATAGAATTGATTCTCGGTGAGGTGAGGTTCCCAACTGATAGTTGCCCCTCCCGCAGGGTTGACAAAGTAATTTACTTGTTAAGTTTTTACGTAAATTATGCATAATTTACTTCATGTAGAAAAACAGTTTTTTACACAGATGTAAAAAAATTAACTTTATTTCGTAAATTAGCAGTATAAAACTACTTTAATTATATTACATTTTAAATATTTTCTTACAAATTTCAGCCCGAAATCATTATTTTCTGAAAATTGTTTATTCACCCACCTCATGTCCTCACCCTCACTAACAGATTTTAAAAAATAGAAATGTTCTTTCACATATTTTTTAAAAATTGAGAAACCTGTTGATATATGTGTCCTGCACTAGTACATGTATTTATAACATAACACAACAATTTATTTGGATTGGATTTCAAAGTTGTAGTAACATCTTCAAATTCCTTTTGCATGTATATATATAACTGAAAAAAAGTACCTGTTGATTGTTAATTGTTATATGTTATAATGAAAAAGAAACTGTTGATTGATTTTCATTGAAAAAAAAATGTTATGTGCTTTAAATGTTTAGAATTCTCACTCTCACACATCCTTAACCAGACTAATATTCATCAGTGGTATGGTCTTGTAACTTCAGTGTGTAATATATTCGAAGCTGTTTCAGTGGACCGTTCAAAGCTGAGACAGTTTCTTGTGATATTAAGGACAAGGCAAGGCTACACGCACGTAATCGCAATTGCATTGGCTAATTATGATGTGAATATTGCAGTTATTAAAATTTCAAAATAAGAGCACATACAAATTCGAAAGGAAAGTTTTTTAAAGCCTTTTTTTTCTTACACTGCCAATAGCCACACTTAACAATAACCATTGCAAATCCAAGTTTTATAAACATGTTTATGTTTGATTCTAGTTTTTGACATTTTATATGTATTTTATGCATTTTTTTCACATAATTTACATGTCCTGCAGAAACACTTTTTTACGCATAATTTCACAACCCTGCCCTCCCAACTGTAACTTCTGGATATGTCACCAGCAGGTGGCTGAAAGCAATGGCACTGAGAATGTAAATTTTTGTATGTCCAATTTTTCATTTTTTTCAGGAGAGCCCTTTAAAGTTTGACATGATATATTTATTAGACCATTGTTCCGATTGTGCTGAAAGTTTGTGCCATTGCAATGGCTGATATATTGAAGCCTCTCCAAAAATAAGTAGTTGTTTGGTTAGGTATTTATGCTGTACTTCATTATTGAAATTTCAGATAGAACAATTGCATGCAACACTAATTTTGATTTGAGAGTGAAAGTGTTCTATCTCCCAGATATAACACTGCATTCTGTAAACAAGATGGAGATGAAACAATTTCATTATAAATTTGTCATTTGGTAGCAAAGTAAAATAAATAATTCATATTTTGGGAAATCAATCAACTAATTTGAATCCACTATTATTCACTACCATTGGTAAAAATCTCCCACAAGTGACTGAGGTTAGAATGCAAGTAGTTTATCGCATACTCGGATGGCGTTTGTAGTTGGTTTAGGAAATTGTCGTAAGGTTTCATTGGCTGTTGAAGTTTGAACTCTCGTAGCTGTTGCCAAATTCTGCACATGGACCAAGAAGACTCTTAATAATATATCAATATTGGTGTATGTAGGCATCAGACGAAAGCAGAGATGAAACAACTGCATCGTAAATAGACTGCAGCCAATATATCTCTATTTGTTTACAATTTGGAGATAGAACATTTCCATTTCCCTACTGAAAATTCTGTCTACTGTTTTCAGTAGATCAATGGGTGTTCTGAAACATCTACTGTTTTCAGTAAATGAACTGTAATGTTACTGTCTTCTTCTGTTTTTAGTAGGCTATGTTTTCAGTAGCTGAACTGTACTGTTAATGTTTTCTACTGTTTTTGGTAGTCCAACTGTTTCCTCTATCTTAAGTAGTTGAACTGTACTCTTAACATTTTCAGTAATATAATTGTACAACTAACATATTTTATCGAGTTCATTATTTTGCTGTCTGAAAACAGTACTCTTGTCGGTAATGAAAATTTTCTTTAACGATGGAAGCGGCCCCGGCGTCCACCCAGCATCGAATGACATGGGTACCTGGGGGAAACCCTGGGGGGTAAAGGTGGTCAGGGGCCTGATGCTGATCACATCACCCCCACTCACGACCAGATCAAGTTAGTGTGTGGCGTTACCCCCACACCCCCTATACGCCTTCATGGCGTGGTGCTATGCACAGGGGAACACTTTAACTTTTTTTTATATATACAACTGAAAATGCAATAGAAAAATTGTATAAACAACTAAAATAATTGTATGGTAAAGCATCTGGAACTTGCTACTTAGGAATGCTTTCACACAACAAAGAAATCAAATAAAGTGAACATGTTTTTAAGTGTGTAGCTTCATGCACTTGTAGAAAATTGAAAAGCATACTCTTTTATACGTAAGCTGACATATTGTTCTTCCTATATTCTCACGAAAACAGCAAAAAAATAGTTTAAATTAAGACCTGACCCTCAATGCTTGAAGAATCAAAACAATCAAACACTGTTGACTATGTTGATCAAAAACTGGATTTTTTCTGCAATTGCATTACACAGATATAATAATAACCATGGAAATTCCATGCTGAAAAAAAGATCAACTTATATGATCATGTATTCAAACTGCTAGCTACTTCAAGGTTGAGTTATTTCTTAAGAAAGAATTGTAGTAACTTATTCATTAAGATATATCTGACTTGAGTAGTATTCATTAGAAAACAGTAGAAATTCAGTTCATGTACTATTTATCCAATTCACTTAAAAATCACTGAAATATGGTGTCAAGAATTAATTCTTGGAGTCAATAAATTATTTTATAATATATTGTAGCAAGTATTATGCATTATTATTTCCATTCTTTTTTTCAGTACAGTAGCCTTACTGCACAGTACAGTAGTCCTACTGTAGAGTACAGTAGCTGTACAGTAGATCTACAGTAGGATTTCAGTACATTTCACAGTACACAGTAGAAGACATTTGAAAACAGTAGAATTTGTCTACTGAAAACAATAGAAATTTTCAGCAGGGTTCTCAATGGATGATATTTTACCAGGTGTGTTGGTTAAAAATTCTTAATTGATCCGAAAGAAAACAAGTGTATCTGGGGAGAAAGGTAACTAATGCTTTATTCAAAGTATGCACCATCGCTAGCTATACATTGTGCCCATCTGTCCGGCAAATTGTGGATGCCCTTCCAGAAAAATCGTTCACATTTTGAGGTGATCCAGCCAGCGAGCCATTGTTCGACATCTTCGTAATTGTTGAAGTGTTGCTGGGAAAGTGAGTGAGACATCGATGAAAACAAGTGGTAGTCCGAAGGGACTAAGTCTGGTGAGTATGGTGGGTGGGTCAAGAATTCCCAGCCAAATGCAGAAATGGTGTCTCTGACGCCTTTCGCTGCGTGTGATGAGGCGTTGTCATCCTGCAGAATCACTTTTCCGTGTCTTGTCGCCCAATCAGGGTGCTTTTCGATTAATGCATGGTTCAAATTGATGAGTTGTTGATGGTAGTGAACGGCATTCACTGTTTCACCTGGTGTCAGAAGCTCATGGTACACCACACCATTCTGATCCCACAAAATGCACAGCATTGTTTTCCTTCCGAAGCGATTCGGTTTTACGGTGGATGTTGAATGTTGTCCTGGGTCAACCCATGACTTTTTTCATTTTGGGTTCTCGAAGTAGATCCATTTTTCGTCCCCAGTCACTATTCATACCGAGAAAGCAACACTTCACACACCGTTTTTCGCTTATCCATTTGTCTGTCGTTCAGATGATGTGCGACCCATTTTCCTGCCTTCTGGATCTTTCCCATGGCATGAAGACGATCAGATATGGTTTGGCGACCAACATTTAACTTCTCTGCCAGTTGTTGTTGCATTTGCGTATTGTCTTCGTCCAACAGTGCTTGCAATTCGGCATCTTGGAATTTTTTCGGCTGGTCCTGGGCGATCTTTGTCTTTCAAATCGAAATCACCACTTTTGAATCGTCGAAACCAACGCACACACGCGTCTTGCGTTAGGACATTGTCACCGTACGTTTCCATAAGGATACGATGGCTTTCACTCGCGTTTTTCTTTTGATTGAACAAGAAAAGCAGGACGTGCAACACATGCTCCTTATTTGGTTTGAAGGTCAACATGTTTCCCACACAAACCCAATATCACGATCACTCGCACTCGGTTGCACATCCATGGCGTTTTGACAGGTACTGTCCTGGCAACACACTGACGTAACAGTTGAGACTGTGCACCAACCCTTGCTTCCAGCGATGAAATTAAGAATTATTAACCAGCACACCTGGTATTCCACGTAGATGGCCACAAGCAATAGGTGTTCTTTCTTCCACTTTTCTTCACTAGCAAAATAAATGTATTGCATCATGTTATCGCTAAACTGTATAGTGACTCTGTATTTACATGCTTTTAAAATCATTGTAGCTATTAATTTCATTGCATATAAGGGCAATTATGTTAAGAAATACTGTAAGAATTGAACCATTAAATTCAGGTAATCTAGGAATTTTTTTACAATTTACCTCTCATTTTTAAGTAGATTCTAGTACAGTTATACATGTTGTTAACTCAGTAAAATAAATGAATGTTTTACTACTTGCAGGTGTTTTGAAGGACTACCTTCGTGAACTGCCAGAACCTTTATTCACTAAGTGTTTGTACCAAATGCTTGTGGATGCACTGAGCGTGTGCCTCCCAGATGACCCAGAAGGGAACGCCAAGCTCATGTTCTCCATCCTTGATTGCTTGCCAAAAGTTAACAGGGTAAGAAGCCTTCATTCGAAGTTTGTAAGTCTTATCTACATTTTTATAGTATTGGTCTGTGTCTGTGATTGTTTTTATGGTGTGTAAGTTAAGGGGAAATTGACTCAGAGTTATCATGTGTTTATAGTGCTTTTGTGACTCATGATCTCATCACTAAAAGGTCAAGGGTTTGAGTCCCACCCTGAGAATGAATGTTTCTTTGTGAGCGTATCTTTATTACTTGTATCTAATCATTATTCATCTGCATCCATTGGTGTATCCTGAAAAGTTGACCTGGTTTACCGCAACAATTCTTATTTCTTGTACATATTTATTAGCAGTTGTCGGAAGTAGTGTGCTACTTGTAGTGTCGCTACTGTAGCGAGCTACATAATTTGTAGCTGTAGCGGCAGTACATTTTGAAAATTGTAGCTGTAGCTAAGCTACAAAATTCTTGTAGTTGTAGCAAAAATTTCACTACAGCTACGTTTCTACTCAGCATTTTGAGGTCAGAAGGGTGCAAAGAGAATGCTCAGTGGCGTACATAAGCCAGTCTTTAAATTTTTTAAATAATGTACGTATATTCGGGTTTAAAAGCATGATATATACCATGTTTCAAAATGATTCGAACGATCAAAACACGTTGCATGAGCAATACAACATAATTGCCGATAGAATATCCCATGAAATACATTCGAACACATTCTTAAGTTGTTTTTTTTTTTTTTTTTTTTAACAGTCCCAGTAGTTCTAAATTCTGCCGCCAGGTGCCAGGCCTACCATTTGTAAAATGGTTCAGTTTCGTATATGATTTCGTAAAGATCCAGCAGCAAAGAACTCCATCGCGGTGCAAACCAGATGAGAACATACTAAACATTCTGAAACATGACTGGATGGAGCTAGATTACCGTATTGACGTGTGCAGAGGAATGAAGGATACTCACATTGAGCATTTGTGAGTTAACTTCGCGATAACCATTGGCACTTAAACTTGGACAGTTACATTACACATGTGTGAAATTGTATCTTATTTTGACAATTTATGAATAAAATACAACTAGTTGAAATCGTTCAAATCATTTTGAAACAACCTTCATAATGAGTGATTTCCCATACATTAACGCTAAATGTATAAAAAAAATACACGAAAAAAAGTTGGTTTACCAACTTTATTACCAACCAACGCGGTAACGTGGAGAATGCACATGCACTATCTGCATCCTTAGTGACACAAAATAAGAGATACATGAGTTGCCTCCATCAAGCATTTATAATAGGAGTACAATTTTTAAGCCATGTACAGTCGGGAGAGAATCGCCATTGTTTTGGAATAATTACAACAGATCCTAAAATTTATATAATGTGTATTCCCTTGTGCAGACAATCCATGTAACAATTCCAATCAAGAGACAGTACACGATGCAAGCTTGCATTGCAGGATAGGTTGTAAGTTGTAGAAATTTCCAACTGTTCTTCTTTTGGGCCTCCTCGATGGTGCAGTGGTAGCGTCGTCGCCTTGTAATCAAGAGGTCCCGGGTTCGATACCCGGTGAAGGCACAAGTGGTTCGGATCCCACTTTAAACTGTAGGTCCAGTCCCGATTAGCCTTAATGTGCATAAAGTGGACTTAAAACAACAAATCAATCCAATCCAACTGTTCTTTTAAGAAGTCTCTAATATTGGCATATTTTCTCCTGAGAGCACAAGCAAATTTATTTATGTATTTATTAAATAATTGTCGTCAATAGAGATAAAACCTCCAATTACAGAAGGCAGATAATTATATACATTCGGTTTATACACATACAGATACAATTAGCATACATACAAACATATCTGATACTACAAGGAATCAATTAAATATCAGAAAAGATAAGATTGACTAATCGGGATCTTTCACTTGTCATCAGGGGCAGCGCCAGGGGGTGCTTACGCACCCCTTAATTTTTTCCACACCCCCTTCAGCACCCCCTATGTTCAACTGAAAACACTAACTCTTAGAGTGTCATATTATGTCATGTCCTCATATTGAGCACAGAATGTTAGATACTGAAGTAAGACCGTTATTATTGTATGTGACAAGGAAGCACTGAAAGAGATGCCGATGTACGAGTACATACTTTCCTGTACTGGTGGCAACCTCAATAAAGATCAGCGGCCCATTTTTTTTCTTTTGTCGTCAGCATTGTCGGTATGATTTTTTCTTTTGTTTCTTCAAGTGGTATGTTTGTGGTTTTCGATAATTGCCTATAGCTTAATGTGAGTTTTTTTCTTTTATTTCTTGCACTGTTGATAAACAGTTTATTTTCCACGTGCTTGTTCTTCCTCACACTGGAGCAAAAATTTCAACTGCTTTCAAGGTATCACCAAGCCGTGTTCGGGAAATTTTTTAATGCGAGTTGTAACATGAAGGGTAGTTTTCTTGTTAATACATTCTATGTATTTGTTCCACGTAACATGTCTAGTAAAAGTACGATTTCAGGCTTTTTTAAAAGCTGTAAGGAAGAGGCCCAATGTTCACTAAGAAATTTTACAGTTCGTTGTTGGTTATAGTGCGGCAGAAGGGATTTTAACGAAGTCGAAGTTGCGGTGGACTTCTCGTTTTGTCCTGAAGTGGCAGGCGGAAGGTACAATGTACTATGTATTTTGTACCTCCATTGGTTACATTGAAAAGTTCAAATATTTTGTTTTTAAAGGCAAGGATAGCTTTATTTTGTATTTCAGTACATAGTTTAATAGGACTGCAACGTGCATCTGAATGTTTACACTGTATGACCACTTTCTTGGAGTATAAGACTTAATGCACATCATCATGGATATCCAGGGGGAGAACAAGGGGACACAGCCTCCCTGGAAGATGAATGTCAATCAAAAGTTATATATTTCACAAATATAGTTTCATTTCAGTGAGTAATTTACGTTAATCAGTTGCCCCCCCCCCCCACTTTTTGCTATTTTTGCTCCTGCACAATGCTAAACCTTATCTACCAAGGGAAGCAAACTGTCCTTGCCCCCCCCCCAATTTTGGCACCTTGCTCTCCCAGTTTTGAAAGGTTGTTTGCATATTTTTAATGCATCGCACCCCCTAAATTTCTTTCCGCACCCCTAGATGATTAATCCTGGCACCGCTGCTGCTTGTCATTCACCATACAGGAATATAAACATATGTAATAATTACGTATATTGAATATACATGTGTAATTGTAGAAGATACTAGAATATAAAATATTCATACCTTAATGAATACAATGTATGTGTAATTATAAATCTAAGTTTGAATTGCAATGAGACATCTCGAGAGTGGTTAATTGTACTGCATATTATACAAATTGTGCATTCCACTTATGGACTATTCGATATTTCTGAGTATATTAAGCTCTCAAACTATGTGCAAATGTTGTTTTTAAGTAGTATTAATGTTAATATCTGCTTAAAAATAGCAGGTCAATCCATTTCAGGCTATCTCTGTCCTGATCAGATAGGTTTAAGGCGAAGAACAATTATGCACCAGATGTGCATTTATTTCAATATTGTTGTATTGGGCACTGCTATTTAAAAAAGGGATTAGTATGCAAGAGAGTATGAATTTCTCTCCATGTTACAAGTGGAAACTGTTTTTTCAAGTTGATTAGTAAGCTAGACACGATGTTTGAAAAATATGATTAATAAGTATTTACAGAATCCCATGTATTCCTTATGAGAAATCAACTTCAACTTCAAGGTACGGCTAATCAAATGGGAGTTTTGACTTTTCCTACTACTATGACATATTATTTTCCTGTAGTTTACGGTTATTACAAGCATAAGAAAACAGTTTTTCGTTGTGACGTTTCAGAACACACTCTCCCTTCATCAGACATGTATTTTCATTTTGACTAAAGATAGAGTTATAACAATGGCTAGCAATGGCTGGAATAAATTAAATAATGAAAATGGTAACATAGATCCAGTATGGAGTTTTCTTTTTCACAAATGGAGTAAGGCACCATCTTTAAGATTTAATATAACAGAAAACATCAAGAGACTTTGTGAAAACAATGATGACTTTGAATTACCTGATGATATTTGGGATTCATAATTTTAAATGAAAAATAATGTGATAAAAAGAAATTATCTCATATAAAAATAAAACAGACTGCTTTTTTTCACAGTTAGGTTCCTATATTACAACAATGTAACATTGACAACATCCATTATATAATGGATTCTTTTTGTTTTAAAAAATTGCTAATCATTGTTATAACTGTATATTTAGTCAAAATGAAAATAAATGTCTGATGAAGGGAGCATGTGTTCTCCTGAAACATCACAATGAAAAACTGTTTTCTTAATCTTGTAACTACATAAAATTAATGTACAATGCAAGCAATCCGTACATACAAGAAAAACTATTACTATGACATAGTTCAACATGTCCTTTTTCCATCCATGTGCTTTTCTACGTCATTCGCAGGGGCATGCCGTGACCTTTCGTGATAGGCAACCAATGGGTTAATTTTTCGTTTCAGTTAATTATAACAATTTCAAATATAATATAGGCCTACACACATCCCTACTTACAATAATGTGCATAATGGTGAAGTATTGGGCTTGAGTGTGTGAAGTGCATACATACCGTAAAATCAAATCTTCGCTGCACGGTTTATAAAGAAGAAAAACAGCCTCTCGCTATAAACTTGTAAATTTCAACCATGAAGAAAATAATGATTTACTTGATATTTGAGAGCAACTGTAAATTAAATTACGTTCTTTTTTAACCCTGAAAATAATAAACATCCTATTAGCATAAAGTTTCGATCTTAAATAAACGGACGGGTTTCGGTTTCTTACTTGGCTAGAATTATGAATCATGACTTGTCTTCAGTTGGATGCAAGCGCAGATGTGATTCTGGGAACATTCATGTCTTTGCACTGCATTATAAAAATTGCTCAAGTCACTGTAGCTTGTATAGTTCCATGTTCCTAAATTTGTATTTAACAAAACACATGGCCAACAAAATAATTTATTAAGATCATTGCTGCCACATAACCAAATAATATTGTTGTACTGAGATGTTTTAAACAGCCTAATGAAAACTTTCCCATGTTTCTTAGTTGGTTTGGTTATGCACAGTTCAGGACACGGTCGCTCATGATTCACAATCACAAGCTCCAACTTTACACCATATGTTCTCAAACTGAATGGTTTTGAAAGAAGGTCCCTAGTCAAGGTCTTACCTTCAGCACTGCAAATCGATGGCTCTTCTGGTATGTCAACTATGGTGGAAATTTTCAATGTAGAATCATACTTTAACACCAGGTACAAAAACACGACACAAAGAACAGAAAAAAACAGCACAATATCACAATAAAAAACAACATGCATCCGCAGCACCCATGCTTCTAAATTAACCTTCCTTTTCACCCTACCTGCAGTGTTACATACCCTCCTTATTTCCAAGTAACTGACCACATGATGAATATGTTCAAGTACCAGCTGTGATTTCATTTCTTATAAATAGCATATGACTCGTGATCACTGGCTAACTTCATAATGTAATTGGTTGATTACTATAGAGTTTCAAACATGAAAATCGTACCGCGTTAGGTAGTGCTACGGATGCACAGAAAATTCTGGAAGTTAGCAACACTTGTGGCCAGTGTGGACGAATTCTTTACAACACCCTTGCCAAAGACAGATGCGGTCTTGGTGTTGCTTGCCCTTGGCCTTTTTTTCTTTGTAAACAGGGATGGACAGTGTCCATGCAAGAACTGCATAAGTCACTCGAAAAGCGGGGAGAAAGGCAAGCAGTCCTCTTCTTCTTAAGCGGTCAGTCTTGCCGCTTCGCCTAGCGTCGTCAAGGGTGTAGCCGGTTTATGTTTCAAGTCAAAAGAACAGAAAATAGAGGAAATGAAAATTCTGCAATGTAAATATCTTACAGTAAATAAATTCCATTCTAATGTGTATAAAGGCATTGAAAAACACGAACTTAAGATATCAAAAGTGTTTTAAAAAACAACGCAAGCGGCACTTGCCCCGCCTTTCCTTACCGCACGCTTCTGGTCATTCGATGTTTGATATTCCGGAGAGAACGAATAAAATAATGGTCCCATAAGCCTGATGTATTTCTCCTTACCTGCTATGGCCATCCTGGCAGTTTTGCTAAACCTGATGTGCATAAAAGAGCTAAATTTCACCATTAAAAGAGCTAAAGATGACTTTCACAGAGCTAGATTAACGAAGGCTGCATAAAGTGCCTCCTAGGGTAATTTTAGGTGTCAGAGGGGTGGGGGCACTGCTATTGTCGTTAGCTTTAAAGTGATGGCAATTTATTCTTAATTTTCACCACCTAGATTCGGCAGCATAACCCATCTCAATAATCCACTGATGCTCATATGAAATCGATAATAAAGGATTCCCGGATAACAATATTGTCATCTTCACCTTAGCCACGGCACTATATAAAAGTAGCTGGGGAGGTAAGAGGAGGTGGGCAACACAGCCAATATATAAATATCACGTCACGTGCAATATGTGCACTCATGGCAAAAGTTGGTCTTCGTGGGCCGGAGCCAGTGGTGGCAACATAGTGGGGCAGGTGCTACAGTTCACAGCGAAACGTGTGCATGAAAGAGCCAGATCTGGCTCCAAGAGAGCAAAGTTGGCAACAGTGATCGGCAGCTGCCACGGCGAGAAATACCTAGGGGAAATTGTCCCTCTCCCCCTTAATGAAGGATGTTGGGAATCACTGTTGTCAGCCCTTGCAAGATATGGTTCCTAACTTCTTGCTGCCATAAGCAGTGCCAAACTGGCACCTCGAAGTGGGTCATGGAGAACTGCCTGGATGCACTGGTGGAGGAATCGTTGCAGCTTGGTAGTAGGCAGTGCACAGAGATTGAATTGCAGGTGACATAGGGGTAGGCATTCAGGCACTGTACTTCCGCAGGGCGAATGCTCTTTGTCCCAACAACTGTTCTGTGAACATCGCTCCTGCCTGTCGGACCAGACCTGCTATTCCCTCTAGGCATGGTGTCAGCATGGTGACCATGCTGGTGTGTCTTGTTGATTTTATTCCAGTCTCCTATTTTCCTGGTGTGTTTATTCCACCTAAATTGTCCTGGTGTCCCACACCATCGCCGTGCAGTATAATGCACGAGCTTTGGGCTCTGGCTACGGAACACATGCAGGTTTGAGTCCCCCGGGGGAAGTTAAATAACTTTTCCTGGCATTTTGGCCTGTGTATGGGACCTGTGGCCGGCCACCCACCATCGTAAGGAAATTGGGGAGTTATGAACGAGTAGCGTAACCCGGTCATGGCAACCTGCAACATCAACTGGGGATTTGTCGAACTGACCACATGTCTACCCATAAACAGCTGAATGATCACCCACCTCTGGTAGGAGTGAGGCTGGCAGTTGGTAGGTATAGTGGAAGTACAGGCAAAAGAGCTTGCGTGCGACTCCTGTGCATCATACTCCTACATGGAGGGGAGGGGTAGAGTGGAGCATTAATTGCTGAAGTGTGTAAATAAGTGTAATAAACATCCTAATCACTTTTTATGTCTGTGAAATTATTCACTTACAAGGAGAGTTTTAAAACACATAAGTCCACATTTTCCAGTACGCGAATTTTGACAAATACAAAAATTAAAAAAAACAATGTGAATTTTATACAGAAATGAGTAATATACCATTTATGTTAATACTCTTAGTAGTAAGCATTCATTGTCAATGTATAAGTGAGTATTATTTGCAGATGAACTTAAAAATGTGCAATCTTGGTTGCAGAGTACACTTGTTTTCCTGATGGACCACCTGAGCTTAGTAGTTTCCCAGTCGGATCGTAATAAAATGGCTCCCCAGAATCTGGCTGTCTGCTTTGGTCCTGTGCTGATGCTGCAGAGTGAAGAGGGAAGGGAACAGGACTTCCACCGGCCGATCAGCGTGCTCAAGTACCTCCTTGAGATTTGGCCTAATAAGTCAGGTAATGTGCATCGGCTCCCCAAGGTGACATTTCAGATAGTTTGTAATATCTTCTTGGGGTGGGGTTGTAGAAGCTGGTAACTTTCACATTAATATCCACAAAGTAAATGGATTTCACGGTAAGGTGCAGAAGGATACATTTTTATTATTAACGAAAGCGCATAAAATTACTAAAGCTGGTTACAATTTCTTCCAGCTTCCATCATTAGGCTTAATGGAATGAAACACTAGCATACGCAGGATTGTTTTCGGAGGGGCTGGCTGGGATTGTAAATGTGGATATTACATTAAGAGGTGTGGGGGCGGGATGCACAATATAGTATCTCGTAATTATAACCTTTGTTTTAAAAGTTGATCAAAGGCAAAGATGGTAAATGGGGGGTCATGATATACCACTGTTTTTTTCCACTTTCCTTTGAAAATTTTGATTTTCTCAAAATTTCTGGAGGGGCTGTAGACCCATCAGCCCCCCTCTCTGCCATATACCAGTGTCTGAAAACAAGAAACAGGTAAAGTGTACATCTTGAACTGGAAATCCACTATTCTCACTCCATTAATTATTATCATATGAGCAAGATGTTTGACACCATATTTATTGCTGCTTTATCTTCCATTTTTCTTAACATGTATTTAATTACCCCCTACATGCATATAGTTGGAAATTAAGAAAACAGATATTTTTATTCAATGAAAAACCCCCACAACAAGACCAGTTAAGATGAAAACTAAAGCTGTAATTTGACAAGAGTTTAATTATTTTATTATTATTTATTTTAATTATTAATACATGTAAAAAATATTGCTTCAGACTTCATCCTGGATGACTTTATTTAATAGTTTTACAAAACTCCAAGGATACAAGAATATAACTCTTAAGAAACAAAGTGAACAAATTTTAACCATAACTCAATACAGTTTTAAATTCCCAAATATTCAATTTTATCAAATCCCAGTACGGGTATGTAACAATATAAATTCACTATACGATAAAAAAAATAAGCAAAAAGTATTGACCACAAGCATAATTTCTTGACTTTCATGACCTACCTGTTGATTTCTTGACCTTTTCTTGACATTCTTGACTGGTAGACATCCTGTTACAGAATTTTCTTTAACCTTTCGACGCGTGCTTATTTCACTCATGCGAGCAGTCGCATGTTCTACTTTTTACAACATACATAAATTATCTGTTTTCACAAGCTTAATATATTTTGTGCTCCTTGGTTTTAATTAGTTTTATCGTGTAAGATTCTTTATTGTTTTATATTGGTGTCATGCTCCAAGAAGCTTCCTGAGAATGTTTTTAATCTGACCAACTTCTGTCGTACACCAAATAGCTTCTAAATCCTTACCAAGCACAAATTCTGTAACAACACGTTCTTAAAACTTTAAACCTCCATCTACTAAATATTCATCACCACCTTCAATCTCATTCCCATCAAAATGGTCATCATGCTGAATATATTCTTCACTCTGGTCGCTGTAACTTTAATGTAAATCACTAATTACGCCTACATTGTCCTCCTTGCGTGAAGATTCTAGAAGAAATTGTTCTATTTTACTTGCATCTAATCTATGTGACATGTTGAATAAAAAAAATCACTCACAAAAAGTACAAAAATCAAAAATAAAATACTACACGAGAAGATGCATGTTGTAAAAAGTACAACATTACCTAACGTTCATTGTTAGAATCCTTATTTGCCACTGACAAACTGTTAAGGGCGTTGCTTGAACTTATAGAACTGGTGGGGACAGTCAAGAAACTGAATAGACATGGGCCCCACGTTACAATGTTACCAAATGCCTTTGCTAGAAACAAATGAACAACACTGTTGTAAAATTTACAACGTTGCACGTCCCGAAAGGTTAAACAATATTTATGCATCAGTAGCTTGATGCCCTGTATGTAGTAGAAAGAACCTATACGAAAAACTATTTTCCAAGGAAAAGGAGAGATAAATTGCAAGAAAGTATATGAATACCTTCTGTGAATAGTGTTGCCAAATGATTTAATATTAATAAAAATTGTGAAAATTACCAGCTTGCAACAATATAAATAGGATCAAAAGTGTGATTAATATAATTATAGTATAGCTTTCTTCTTGAAGCAACCTGATTAAGATAAGTAAAATAAGTATCTCACATTGTTTTATTTTAGTTTCTGGTACTTTTTTTTATTACACAATAACAGTATGTTCTTGTTATTACTCACCTGATACAGATTATTGGAAACAATAGAAATTTTGTGCAAAAATCAACTATATGCCAGAAATGGAAATGTAAGAGAAAAGTGTTTTTATTATTTATCAACAAATTTAATATACTTGTTTTCCATTTTAAATACATGGCAGTACTTGTCTTCACATGAAATTTATTTAGCGCATATTGCAACTAAACATATTATTTTGTGAGTATATACCACAATTTTTCTTGCTGCAATTCTTGATCATATATGCTTGAACATCGTTATCTATTGTTACTGTCACTGTTCTTCATGTTATGTAACAGGTTAATATTTTCCATGAGAATCTCAACTATCTCCATAATCTATTTCTTCTAAACTGAAAGTCCTGGTTTCAGATCTTGAATGGAGCGTGTACTTGTTCTGTTATGTCATTATCAACAGTCGTCCTTCTTCGCACTATTAATCCTATGACAGCTCAATTGCGGATTACCATTTGAAATTTCATAAGTTATTTGCTTTTTAAGCACAGAATATATTATCTTGAATATTCTAGAACTTGTCTCTGCTAACATTAATTCCCAGTGAAAATTCTAATTCCGCTCCATAACAGGGTTCTATAGCTGGAAAGCAGATTTCCTATCCTAGATGTTTGCAAATGGTTCATGTATCTTGTAATGCATATTAGAACGTTTGTTTTTTCAGTAGCTTAAATTGTTCAACATTTCAATGTGCTATATGTATTTTTCCAAGAGACAAAAATACTTTTCATCATGAACAAGATGTATATGCAGAATACATTGAGCATATTAAAAACTTTCAGCTACTGAAGAAACAAACGTTCTTATTAATGTTAATTACAAATTACAGACGACCTTAATCTCAATATTGGTATGAACTATTATCTTCTTTGACACCATAAACACTCTTCTATACAATATTGTTAGAAAAATAACCTCAGTAACGTTTCGAATGAAGGGGAAATATATTTAGATAACTTTGTTTGATTAAACTAAACTATAATGTTATGTGCATGGTGAGTTTAAAAATGAAGGAATAGTATGTAAGGAAAATTTATATTTTGAGTACTTTTTTACATTGTAGTTGCAAGTCGCAGAAAATATGTTCTCAACATGTACCTGTTTTAAATTCTCAAATATTTTTAGCAACTCCTACTTGCTTCAATAACATAAACTGACAGCATGACAGCATATTCTGGTTGCCTATGATTATTCTCGTGCACGTGGTCTGATGGAAGTCCACTTTATGCACAGATAGGCTAATTTGGACTGGAACTACAGTTTAAAGTGATATCCAAACCACTGGATGTGCCTCCACTGGGTATCAAACCTGGGACCCCTTGATTAAAGGCGACGACATTAGCACTACGTCATCGGGAAGGCCCTTATGATGTACATAATTGTGAGCAGCAATGAATTTCTTGTTGTCAACATTTTGATTGAACAGCTGCAGTTCTGGACCTTCCTAGCCATGTAAACAGTAACGTCATTACCTTGTATTAATAATAATAATAAAAACTAGAAAAATACAAGTGTTATTGTAAGATTTGATAATCAAAAGAAATTTCACTGTTTCTTGATCCTTCTTTATGGGAGATATTATGTATAAAATGATGGCCAGTTCAAATCCGGGAACTTTTCTAACGGTGGAAGCGGCCCCGGCGCCCACCCAGCGTCGAATGACATGGGTACCTGGGGGAAACCCTGGGGGGTAAAGGCGGTCAGGGGCATGATGCTGATCACATCACCCCCACTCATGACCGGATCAAGAAAGTGTGGGGCGTTACCCCCACACCCCCTATACGCCTTCATGGCGTGGTGCTATGCACAGGGGAACACTTTACCTTTTTACCTTTATTATGTATAAAATTGTTGTTGTAATTGTTCATTTATTTTCAAGAATATTCAGTAAACTCTGTTCTATTCAGTAGAAAACATTTTTCATTAACCTAAAGAAGGGGTATAAGATAATATAAATGTTTTCCAAAGACACATCCTGTAAATGCAACAAGTTATATCAAATCATTTTTAGACATTCTTGAAACATCATCAATTTGACATATGCTACGTGACAGTTCCGGGATTTATCGTGAGGTTGAGGTATTGTCTGTATCCCTACCTGTTTGAGGATTATAATAAGGTACATATTGTGAAAACAGTTTCTCGTCACATTTTAATAATACAGTAAAACCTCATTAATCCAGACTAATGGGGGAGGTATAATTTGACCGGTTTAACAAAAGTCCGGATTAACTGAAATAACCTAAGAACAGTAGAAAGTGCATTAAAACTCCGTTTATAGCAACAAAACATGTTTATTATGGTGCATTTAAAGGGCATAGGCCTAAATACACTATACAGTACAGTAAGTCTGCGGGAAACAGAATTTAATCAGTCGTTGACTGCCTTTTCTTTGAGAAGTTCTTTTTGTTGACTTCTAGCTACATTTAAAACCTTGCATTTTGCTTTTAATTGTACCTCTTGGCTGTCCGGATTAAGCGAAGTCCAGATTAACGAAGTTTTACTGTACATGATATTTACTATGTTTGCATTTTGAGTATTTAATTTAAATATATCACATCACTTGCAATTGTTTACCTTGTTGTAAAGCAAAATAATATTTGCTTTGAGAATTTTACACGGATGCTTGAGAGTTTATTAAAGTTTTGCATTATTGCTTTTTTCAATAATAATGTTTTAATTGTTGAAATGCAAATGTAGGCAATGCTGGATGATCTTGAATGTACACAGGTTTGCTGAATTGTCATTTTTTTCTTATTTCTGTGTGCATTATGCTTCAATGGTTTAATTCACCTCACACCCTTTGACTCTGTGTACATTAAGTGTAAATATCCCCCATTTTATGATGTTTATTTTTCCTCAAACGACTTATGTTTATGCAAATATTATTTATACATTGAGAATGCATTTTTTAAAAAAAGAAACAACTTGTACTTGCTTGAGCTGCAACTTTTTTGACCTTGTGTTTTCTGTATGAATATGTATTGTTATATTTTTTATGGCAAATTGTTTATTTTTTTCTCTTGCATCCAAAAAAGTATTGAGGGCTTTGCTTTTGGGAACGTTACCATTTTTTATTGTCCCGATGGTTTTTTGGCTGTTTATGTTGTACACGATGTTACACCAGTCTGCTTTCCCAGCCTCTGCACAGTTTTTCATTGTTGCTCTAGACATCACTGCCTGAGGGTCAACAGTGCTCCTTTCCACAGACAGTTCGGGAATTAGCCAGGCCAAGCAAACCTGAGAGTTGGTTTCTTAGGGGATCACGTGGAAGGGGACGGGGCCAAGGCAGAGGGAAGAAGTCTTCGACGTCTCTGTTCCTCAGCCCAAAGAAGTCCCCCGGATCGCCAAGTGAGTCGTCCCCTAGCCCACCCGTTGAGCAGGCACGTCTAAGGGACCGTCTGCCGCCGATGGCTTCGGAAGCCGTCGTGCAGAGTAGGATTTCTCCGCAGCCTAGTGCCGCCAAAGAAGAGGAGGAGGAAGAAGACGAGGAAAGTCAGAAGGAGGATAAGAAAGAGAGTTCAAGTGAGGAACGGTCGGATCCGGCGGAATCGGAAGAAACGAAGCCAATTAGGAATGGCACGGACGAGGACGGAACGGAAAATGATTGAACGAAGCTGTTATTTAATACAAAGGTAGTTTTTTGAAAATAAGGAAACTATAAAAAGCTACAGTTTTACAGTAAGACTAAAGTGTTTACCAATTTACTGTGCTTTATACATTGCAATGGGGAGTATTGCATTATCCACAGTAAACATTTTTAACCAGTGCTTTGTATATTGTACTGGATGTTGTGCCAATGAAACTTGGTATGATTTTATGTTCATTAATTTATTTCACGTGACAGGCATAAGATATTTTTTATCTTGACTCTAAAAACACACACAATATCCTCAGTTCCTCTTAATACATAAAAAAATATCAATTACAAGGAATTATAATTAATTGTTTTACTGAAGAAGATATGAAGTAATTTGATAGAATTTTGTTGTGATTGTACTGTGGTATTACTTGTGGAACTTACTAGTATATTTGATATGCTGTTTTGTAATTTGTTAACAGTTATTCAGAGTTTGTGGATTAGATTGTGTACATCACAGTATTTAAACAAACTGCAGTAATATACACAAGTTGTGATTTGGATAGGGTATTCAGCATCTGTGCTTTTTTTTTAGTTTCCCATGCCACAGTAAGGAATTTAGTCATGACTACTGAGCATGTATACCATATTGTATGTAAGATTGTAATTCTGGATGTGTCTTTTGAAGTTTGGGCATTCCCACCCCCTCCCCCCATAAACCCCAGATTTTTGCCTCCTGGTAAAAAGTTTTCACGACACAGTGGCAGGGGAACTGGTGATGGAAGAATTTAAGTTTGAATAATAATGTGATGTTAATATTTGGGCTACTTTCACAGTGGATTTCTGTCAGGTAACAACATATATATACCACTACAGAGTTATCCTATGAGATCTGGTTTGACAAGACTGGTGGATTATGTGAGAGTCAGTTCTTGCACAAATTTGTACTTGGAAGGATTTTTTTTTATGTTGCATATTAGCATCAGTGTATATTTGTATGCAGTGTAATAGATGAGATATGATATATAAGTATATATATATATATATATATAAATATTCAAGGTTGTGCAGTACAGCAGATGTTGTGTTATATTGTTGTTGATTGTAAAAAGAGTGAACAAAAGAAAGAGATGAATATAAAAATATTGAGGGAATAGCGTTAGTGCCATTACGAAAAAAGAAAGCAAGTAGAAGTGCCTTGTATGAAATTTACATGCAAAAAGAAAAGAGAAAGTTAATCAGGGCAATAAATTTAAAAGGCGGAATCAATAGGCTCACTGTGGAAGTAGTTCAAGCTTCGCTGGTCAATTTGGAATGCTTTGAGACGATGGATTTTCGAAGGAAGTAAAAATGAATGTTTACAACGGAACAAAACTTGTTTAATAATAAAAAAAAAGAATGGTCATTGTATCTCCTAGCCCCACCTCCCCCTTTTTACTAGGAATGCCAAATCTGTAGTTAGGATTTGGACCGTTTGTCAGTGTGGTGCCAATGCTTTACACACAGTATGATGTGGACAATACGTTTTGAATCCGTTTAGCGACTGGTGGAGATGTAGGTACATATAATGTTCAGTGAGCAATAACGTGTACTGAGGTTGAAAGATGGGAATCCTATCGGTTCTATAAGCTGTGAGACATGACAAAAAAATACAAGTGAGACGAGAGTTCTTATGCAATATCACTGCCATAATAGCCAACAGAAGAGTCTTATAGTCCATATACCAGATACGATACAATAAAATGTCATTCAATAGAATGGGGCATACATTTCTTCCATTTTTGTTCCTGTACAATTGCTAAAATACAACCAGCTACCCCAGAAACAAATTTCTCCTTTCTTCCTTTTATCGGAGAAAATTTATGTAATATACAAGAAGTTAGAAAAAAAAATGGTGCTACTTGGCTGCAAAATATTGCTTTCATTACGTGTGTTTGGGTGTATATGCGTCTGGTTGAGATCAAGCATAACGTCAATGAATATGTGCTTTAGTATGTAGAGGACGTGTGTTTATATCCATCATAAGCAATTTTTGCGTGCAAATAAATCCAACGTTAGCATTATTGTTAACTCCTCACATGCATTTGTAGTCGTGCATTTATTGTGCATTGCCTAAAGACACTTATGTTTGCACCGAAGTCTGTATCTGTATGATATTGTAATTCAGGCTTTTTTCGGTTTTTCTTATTTGCTTGTTTCGATACATCTTGAATAGGCCCCAAGGAATACAGTATGCATCAACAGTGATAAATGAAATGACTGTTCGAAACACCTCTCTCATATTTTCTCACAGCATAATAAAATCACATCAGCAGCTTACAAACACCATCACACCACTTGTCAAATAAATGAAACACAGAAAAATATATATATAAATGGATGATATTGAGTTCAAAATATATATATTTACAACTGATGAATGTTAAGGGGAAAATCAATTTGTGAAGGGAAATAAGCAGTTCTTCCATTGAGTTTATAGAAAACTTTTTGCAAATCATCTGCTTGCATGCTTAAAAGCTTCAATAAGATTCCAATAGCAAACTGTACAAATATTGCATTGATACTGTGTAGAAACCATAGTTGTGTTTCAGAATGTATTTAAGGGAGAAAAACATTCTGAAATCACAGTAAAAATACAACTGACATGTCATGTTTGTTATGGCTCGTTGTTTGTGTAACTTTCACAATAATAATTCTGCAATGTTCTTGGAGGAATTACGAAATCTGTTATGTATAAAGACTTAATGACAGTTGTAATGTTTATTAAAAAGTCAGTAGTTCATATGTTTTCAAAAAACAAATCACTTGATGTTCAGAGGTAAATACTTATTGTTAAAAGATAGAAAGTTTCACTACAAGCATTCTCAATAAAACTAAGTCTGAAATCTAACAAGTTATTTATTTTTGTCATAATAACAATAGAACTTTTCTGTTTGTGCCTTTTAAAATATTAAAGTATTAACTAAAAGTGATTGTTACATTTTTGGCTGACTTTTGTTCACGTGCTATTTGAAATTTCAATATCTCATGTTTCTACGGGTAGTATTGTTTCTTCTAACAACATGTAAACCAAGAAAATCTTAGAAACTGTTTTGATGGTGTGACATTTCTTTCTTCAACTACATACATTTAAAAGAGAGTTGTTTTTTTGTTTGTTTTGCTTTCCCTGTGATTCAGTTCATAACAAGTTGTTATAGTTTTGTGGCAACCTTACAAATATTTTAACTATGATAACAGGAGTTGAAAATCTCTAATCTGATGCTTCATGATTGATTTTTATACTTGTAAAGAAATGAATTTTTATTGCCTAGCTAAATCTTCAATAGTGAACAAAACTTTTAGAGACAGGTGTGTTAATTTGTGACACTTATTCTAATTTTCATATTGAACTTTTTTTTGCCATGGTGTTGTCAGAGTTCAGGAAAAGAATAAAAAGTAGAGCATTCAATGAATGAAGTCAAGAAACACTCACTCCCCCCTCTCTCTCTCCCTCCCCTTCACTCACTCTCTCTGTCTGCCCTTCCCCTTCACTCTCTCTTGCTCCATCTCTCTCTCTCCCTCTCCCCTTCACTCACTCTGTCTCTCCCCTCCCCTTCACTCTCTCTTGCTCCCTCCCCTTCACTCACTCTTTCTCCCCCTCTCTGCCTCGCTCCTTACCCTCCCTTTCACTCAACTCTTCATCCCCTAGCTCTCTCTTGCTCACTCTCACTCACTCTCCTTCCTCTCTCTCTCTCTCTCTCTCTCTCTCTCTCTCTCTCTCTCTCTCTCTCTCTCTCTCTCTCTCTCTCTCTCTTCCTCATCTCTCTCTGTGTCTCTCCTTCCCCTCCCTTTCACTCACTCTTGCTCACTCCCACTCACTCACTCTCTGTGTATTTCTCTGACTCACTCTTTCTCTCCCTCACTTACTCTCACTCTGATACTTTTTCTCTTTCTCTCTCTCTCTCTCTTTCTTTTAAACAAAGACGTTTTTCGAGGCATTTTCCAAATTTTCATTTCATGGGCTTCTATCATCATCCACATGATCTTCTCTAACACTCCAGTACCATCGGTCTTCAACCAGACGTTTGCATTACTACTTCTTACCTGGCCCTCTACTGGTATTTCCAATATACTCTTTTTTGTGATGGTTCTCTTCATATGCGTATTCTGCTTGGAGATAACTCTTTCCATTTTGTGATACAAGAGCATCATTGTTTCAGCAGTCTAAACTCATTGCTTATCTACCCTCAAAGGCCTGTCAGCGTGGCTTTTTCATTGTGTGACATGTAGTTAGGACACTGATTCCCTTTTTCCAGTTTTCTGGCTTTGAAGACAGGAGCCCACTACATCTTTTCAAGTAGCTCCCCATATGTCCTCACTATACTGGTTCAACACCTAAATATTTGAGGCTCCCAAGCAGGAATGGAACCCAGGACCTCTCGCACCGAAGGTGAGAGTGTTAACAATTTTGATGCACAGGAGCCCTCAGCAGTATCTACAAGAGTGACTACTGGGTGCCCACTTGCGAAATCTTAAAACCAAGTGTTATTGTTAACATTTGCCCTTTTCTGTGAAACTGAACATTACTTGTTAAACATAGCTGAACCCTTATATAAATAAAATCTTTCTGGAAATTGAGTTGCAGATTGTGAGCTTAGTGGCATATATTCACCCAGAGTATTCTAGTCTCTTGTCTTCAATTGGCTTGACTGGACCTTTGGCAGCCGTGAGGACGATTTTTTTCAAATTTTCCTCTTCATTAAAAAAAATGCCGATTTTGAAATCCTGATTTTGTGTCCACTTCTAATTTACATATTGTAGCAAACATTGTTTTTCCAGTACAGTAACCCTACTATTGAAGTACAGTAGCTGTACAGTAGGGTTTCAGTACATTTCAGTTTGCAGTAGAAGATAATTGAAAACAGTAGAATTTGTACACTGTAAACAGTAATGAAATTTCCCATTGATTTTACAATTGGTTCAAACGTGTACAAACTTACAATTAGATACAATTCACCAATTGTAAATTGTCCTGCATGGTTTCAGTTTAGATTCAGATTGAACCCAATTCATTCTCATGCCTTTCTTTGGGCATCCAATTCATTCCAGTTTAAACCAGTTCAAACCAATTGAAATTTTAATTGGATCCAATTGACATTCATTTCCAGCTGGACAATATTTGCTGCATAAAATATATTTGATAATTAATAAATTTAAAATACCTTGATTTAAAATTCGAATAGTGCTATAATATTTTCACTTCTGTGATAGCTCCTTAACTGGAAACCAAATGTGAAACACAGATAACAGCACATACAAATTTGATTTAACCATCAAGATTATTTTAGACTTTCTTCTTTCAATCTGCAATTTGTATGGCACAACAGTAAAGTTATATTGTATAAAATCAACTTATTGTCCTTTTAAATTACATTGCATAATTGTATACAAATGCACCTTAAATGTGTTTCCGTAATAATTAGTTTATAATGCATTGAAACCATTTGTGAAATAAAAATAATACATCCATGTCATTTGTATTAAAAAAAATAGCTTGCTGCAAGAATTTGCAGTGAAAAAAGAGTGTAGTGTAACTGAAAAAAAATGTGGCTATAAATAAACATTGATTAGTGTAGATATCTGTAAATGCAAAACAAACTATTTGCATCTTCTTTGATTCACGTAAATATAAGGAAACCAAAACTGAGCTTTTTTTATAATACGCAATCTGTAGAGATTCGTATGGCATTTTGCAAAGAATAATTAGTGATGTTTGTGTATATACATGCAGGAGTAAGTTTCAAATTGAAGTACCGTGCATTTTTTCTGGCACTTTATATTGTACATAATATGATAAAACCATGTACAAATACCGAAGATTTGAAGACTTCTTGTAAACTGTACAAACGTATTATGTTAAGCTGTGGTAGCCAAGTCACTACCAGCCGCTTGTTTCAAATGTAATTAATTTAATAAGAAATAAATGTGAGTGATTCATTGTTGCACCATTGAGAAAAATAGCAGTTCTCAATCGAATAATTCCATTTAATAAGAAGATAAATGGCAGAAAGTTCAGTTGAAGAACACGAAAACAAAAAAAAAAAAACTACAAGATTATGTAAATGGATTGAATAGCGTGACATATCTCAGGTCTGATATGATACTACGAAGTAACAAAAAAAAAAAAAAAAAAAAGAGTTTGTGGTTGAATATGTGTTTGGTATGTATATGTGCTCCTCGAGGTGACTGTTTCATATATGATCACTGCCATTTGTTCATTTTGTGACCATTCGGAGCCGTTGGTGTGCGATTGTAGAAGAGTGATGAATGTACGTACGTGACTATGCTACAGTATATGTAAAAAAAAAATGCAGGCTAAACTACAGAGTTAAATGTATTGCACCACAGTTTATATTCACTGCCCATACAGCTTTAAGAACGGGGCACTTCGGTTAAGTGTACATACTTATATACCCCCTCCTCCTTCCAATTGTTAGTCCCAAAGACATTGATTCTCCAAATTTTAGTTGCATTGTGCATTCAACAGCAATGTGTAATACCTGTATGTTGACTACTTTTCTTTAAAAAAAAAAATAGAATTGTCGTAAATTTATAAAATAGTAATAAGGAGTTGTGATAGGACAGACAAGGCAGACCCCTAACCCTTATCAGGCCCTTACTAGTTTACACCCTATTTTATCATTTTCTCATCTTTAACAGTTAGTTAAATTGGTTACCAATCTCGATCAAACTGCAAATAACAAATAGGTTGATCAGTGACTAACGTAAGAACGGTTGTGAAAAGAAAAATATGCCATTGGAAGGGAAAAACCGCCATAGTATCAATAGACACTACTCAAATAGCTATTTGTGCTTCCAATATGCTGCATCGGTGGAAGTGAAAATACAAATTTCAATATTTTGACCTCTAAGCAAAGATCTTCATCGGAAATGTAACATGGGAAGGCTAAAATGCTAAATTGGAGAAGGGTGAAAAGCAACTGGTGATTTATGAGTTATTCATTTAGAGTTTGAAATGTTGAATTTCATCTTTTTATTAATCATTACCAATATGCTTTTATTAAAACTTTATTAATATGTGTGTGCTAACATGGACAATTGACAAGAATTTTAATATCATGATTTATTAACTAGATCCAGCTACTTTCATTCTAAGATTATCAGATTATTTAATAATTTATTGCAATATTTGTAAGTAAAGTTAAAATACACTCCAGTTCACATAAATTTGCACACTTTTAACCGTATCATGTGTGCAACTTTATCTGAACAGTAGTGTGCAAGTCCCTTATTTCATTCAATTATTTGTACATCTTATATTGGAAGTGGTGTAAACTGTAGATATTATTCATTTAGATGTTTACAAAAATAAAAGGACAGCATTAAACATACACTTACAAGCACATATGAAAAACACACAAAAGAACTCATGTTTCCAATTTGAATAAAGTAGGAATGACAAAGAATATATTATTTTTTTATATAAAGATGAAAATGGTGTTGCTTAATAACAATTCAAGCTTTCTTTGAAAAGATATAATAAATAAATATGTGATGATTATTTTTTTTATATAGAACATACTATTTATGTGAATTGATTTAAAAATTTAGTTTGCAAATATGGCAATTCTAATTAATAAAGATTTAAAATCTCTAAATTAGGAACACACACAGAAATAAGCTGAGAACAAGATAAAATGGAGGGATGCATATATAAAGTCTTCATTATCACTCAAAAAGTACTTATTACTCTTGTTTCAGAACTTATATTATGAAAAGGCTTTTTAGAAGCTTATCTTCTCGTTTGATTTAATGATTTCAATCTTAACAAGATTTCCGTTGCTCCAAGTCATTAGAGTGATTCATTTACGTGACGTCAAATTCACAAGAATTCTCTATTTGTATGTAGCAATACAAATTCCCATTAGCATAGTGTAAAAATTGTGGATATAGACCATAAAAGATTAAAACTTACATAACAATACAGTAATGGCATGATGCAAAATCGTAAATCATCATCATTGAAAAATTGATGGAAGATAGTTTCATTTAGAATTTGAACCTGGTGTTCAGTTCAGTGTTCAAGCTCAGTTATCACCTCTTAGATGCTCTTTATACTGGTATCAACATCATGTTGTTTTCAAGGAAAGATTAATTAAATCTTAATCATATTTATTTTTCTTCCTGATTCTACATCTTTCTCCTCTCTTCAAGGAGATTACAATTTTATCTGAATTGAGAAATGATGAAACATTTTCTGAAAATTTTGCTGGGAATATGTTTGATATTCATGCACACATTTAAATTTTTTTGAGCGTATTGACCCTTTGAATTTGTTGTGAAGACTTAATTATGAAATTCTTTAGAAATCGACTAAAATTTACCAGTTTGAAAATATTGAATATACAGTATATTTGTTGATGAATATTAGAATAACAAATATCAAAGAATATAAATATTGCGTTATGGTGATACAGTGAGCCACAACAGTAGGCAAATTGTCCACTGCTATTTTTGGTCTTTTTCCTTCTCCATTCTAAGTATTTTTAGGGAATGGAATTGTAATGAGCATGGTGATGGATAATTTGCATACTATGTGCAAGGCAAATATTAAAGTATATTAGCAGACATGTTATATAATACACTGGAATAAGAAGAGCAACATTAAAGAACCATAACATTTTCAGTGTGAATCTATTTACCACTTAGCATCAAAATCATTTTTTAAAATTTTTAGACTAAAATAAAATTTAGTAACTTCTCACTTTTCCTAAACCAAATTATTTATTTGTTTATTCTTTGAAAAGAACTTACTAAACGTACAAAAACAAGTTTTGACATTTTGAAAGATCATTAATGATACAAACAAGACACTTTTATATCAGATAGCAATCCTCGCAAATGAAAGATATTTAGTTTGTTGCAAAAATTATGCTGAATAAATTTTGATTTGATGAGTCGTGTAGAAAAAATATCAGTTACATTTTAGTCGTCGTTCAATAAAAGAGCACAAATTATAAACATCACAAAACAATCTTTTTCCCAAATAGGATAATTATAGGAATGAGAAATTTGCTATAGTGGACCATTTTTTCTACTTAGGATGTTAACAAGATATCGTGTATTTACACTTTTGTAAAATTCTCATCTGATTGGACAGGAATGCATCAATCTTTTCAGACAGCAATCAGTCAGGTGAAATGTAATCATAGCAACAATCAAGAAAATATAATTTAAATTTAGTTCTTGAGTTTTCAACTCTTATCATAATGATGATTATATATTGATAGGTCTATCATTTTCTACAATGAAATCGATTAGGTATTAAAATTTGAAAAAAAATTCTCGCATTAGTTGACATATTATTGTTGTTAACATGGTGCTTGTTTCTGAGTCTCACTTGTGAAACACCAACTACATCTTTGCTCTGTATACGAGCTCAATTTTGCTCTCGATAAAAAACAAACACTTCTAAATTCATGTGGTTTATTTATAGATGAAAGTAGTACACTTTTCCCTAGTGTCCCTCCGGTGGTTTCAAAATAGAGAGATTGAGAGTGTGAAAGTAAGTACGGTACATGTTCATAAACTATAAATAAAGTAATTAACATATGTACATGTACGTAAAATAAAGAAAAAAACAACTTTTAGATAATATTGTGGTAACCACACACATTCTTGCTTTTCATGTGTTACCTTCATATGTTGCAGTGATTTGAATGCATGTATAGTGTTAATAACAAAACATGTTTATATAATGTAAACAAATTTCTACAGTGGGGTATTGCATTGTGTCGGCTTGCGTGCACATATCATATGATTATTTCCATCTGTGCCCAACAATATTAACACCCTCTGCATTGTTAATCTTGTTTGGGAGCTTTCTCCCGTAATTAATTTTTGTATTGTTATATTATCCTAACTGAAATGCCTGGCCTGTATTAATGCTCTAAGCCATTTTCTACTTTCTTATATGTCAATGAATGTGTACTGAGATAATTTGAGAATAGTACATTGTTGTATAGCTAACTAGTTATTGTACAGACTATCATGGACTGTAGTTGTTACATAATCCTTTAAAAAAAATGAGGGGCTGTTCATGAAAATATGATATAGAGTATATAAATATATAGATTATATATATATTAAAAAAATAAGTACCTTGTATAGATATCCCAACACTTTATACCATTCGTGAATAACTCAATCCTTGAAAAATAAAAAATAAAAACTCCTAGCTGCTTGATGTACCTCATACCGTTATCCATCATCTAGCTTTTCTATTCTTTACTATTCCTCCTTCTTCTTCTCCTGTGTTTGTCCTGAACCTAAGATATGAGCTCGTGAACAGTCCTATCACTGGGTTTGTTACATTAAAAGAAAGAAATGTTGAAGCTATCAACATAAAGCCTGCCACTTCCTGTCACTCAAAAACAGTAAAATGTTAAACATAATGTTTGCTGGTGCTGTTTCATTTATTCTGACCTTTTTAGCTGTTTGTTTTATTCTAGGGTTGCAGTGTGAGTGAAATGGTTGAGTAGGACCAATAAAAATCTATAACACCCCAGCTACTCTACTCCAGTTTACTAATAATATTGACTTTCAATCTTGCCAATAAAGGTTCTTGGTTCGAGTTCCAACGTGGCCAAAGCTGTTGTTTTTGAGTGTCCCTTCACTGATTTCATTAATCATCACTACTACTCGTTGTTGCAATTATCGAGAAGTAGCAGAATATAATGTAAAATAAATATAAATGCAGTTTAGTAATTTCCCTAGTGCTGAAAGAGCATATGGATTTGACATTAGAGTTGAAGTAAGTCTTGAAGTATTCCTGGTGCTGATAATGAATATATTCTTTCGGGCTATCAACCAGGTGAGGTCTGAAAAGATTTCCAAGCTTTCAAGTGTAAACATCACTCTCATCTTCAGGGTAAAAGTTGGAAAGGTTTCATGCTTTTGCAAGCTAACATCACTTTCATCTTTAGGATAGAAGTTGGAAAGGTTTCCAAGCCTTCAAGAGCTAACATGACTCTTATCTTCATGGTAGAAGTTGGAAAGGTTTCCAAGCTTTCGAGAGCTAACATCACTCTCATCTTTAGGATAGAAGTTGAAAAGGTTTTTTACAAGCTTTCAAGAGCTAACATCATTCTCATCTTCAGAGTATAAGTTGGAAAGGTTTCAAAGCTTTTGAGAGCTAATTTCACTTGCATATTCAGGGTGGAAGTTGGAAAGGTAACATCACTCTCATCTTTCATCTTCAGAGCAGAAGTTGCAAAGGTTTCCAAGCTTTTGAAAGCTAACATCATTTTCATCTTCAGGGTAGAAGTTGGAAAGGTGTCCAAGCTTTCAAGAGCTAACATCACTCTCATCTCCAGGATAGAAGTTGGAAAGGTTTCCAAGCTTTCAAGAGCTAATGTCACTCTCATCTTCAGGGTGTAAGTTGGAAAGGCTTCCAAGTTTTCAAGAGCTAACGTCACTCTCATCTCCAGGGTAGAAGTTGGAAAGGTGTCTAAGCTTTCAAGAGCTAACATCACTCTCATCTCCAGGATAGAAGTTGGAAAGGTTTCCAAGCTTTCAAGAGCTAATGTCACTCTCATCTTCAGGGTGTAAGTTGGAAAGGCTTGCAAGCTTTCAAGAGCTAACGTCACTCTCATCTCCAGGATAGAAGTTGGAAAGGTTTCCAAGCTTTCAAGAGCTAACGTCACTCTCATCTTCAGGGTAGAAGTTGGAAAGGTTTTCAATGTTTTGAAAGCTAACATCATTCTCATCTTCAGGGTGTAAGTTGGAAAGGTTTCCAAGCTTTCGAGAACTAACGTCACTCTGAACTTCAGGGTAGATGTTGGAAAGGTTTCCAAGCTTTTGAAACTAACATTATCCTCATCTTCAGGGTGTAAGTTGGAAAGGTATCCAAGCATTCGAGAGCTAACGTCATTCTCATCTCCAGGATAGAAGTTGGAAAGGTTTCCAAGCTTTTGAAAGCTAACATCATTTTCATCTTCAGGGTAGAAGTTGGAAAGGTGTCCAAGCTTTCAAGAGCTAACGTCACTCTCATCCCCAGGATAGAAGTTGGAAAGGTTTCCAAGCTTTCAAGAGCTAATGTCACTCTCATCTTCAGGGTAGAAGTTGGAAAGGTTTCCAAGCTTTTGAAACTAACATTATTCTCATCTTCAGGGTGTAAGTTGGAAAGGTATCCAAGCATTCGAGAGCTAACGTCTATCTCATCTTCAGGGTAGAAGTTGAAAAGGTTTCCAAGCTTTCGACAGCTAATGTCACTTGCATATTCAGGGTGGAAGTTGGAAAGGTAACTGTTGCAGCTCAGGTCTGTTGTGCATCCTTCACGGCTGAGATTATGATAAAAAACACTCACGTACTGATTATATGTGGTTTAATCTAGATTAAAATGAGCGAACTGTAAATTATACATGGTGTGGTGAGCAACGATCCTTTCACGTGGAGGTGTCTGCCTCTGCTGTATGCTCGACGTTGTTCTATTGTTTTTAGTAATACTCAGTGCCAAGAGATGGCGCTGGTTGGCTTTTTACACATTGTTTTGCGACTGACAGAACATGCCGCCCACCTTGAAGGCACTGCCTTCAACCTAATTGAGTCGCACTAGTTACACTACACTGGAAGGGGACACAGCCTCCCGACTGCTCTCTTCGTCTGGCCATTAATTTTTTTTGTGGACACCACCCAAACAAGTCCATCACTTCCAGGATGTAGCTCTGTGATTTTTCCTAACTTCCAGCTCAAGGGAAGGAAGATTGTCTTCCTTGAGTAAAACCAGGTCTCCTACTCGTAGATTCGTGTTCTTCCGTTTTTATTTGGATCGTTGTTGAAGATTTGTGAGATATTCACGTGTCCACGGTTCCAAAAATGTTGATACAACTGTTGCATATGCTGCCACCTGGATAGTCTATTAACTGGAATTAAGTTCAAATCAGGTTCTGAAATGGTAGTGAGTGCCTCACCAACTAGAAAATGACCAGGCGTTAAAGGGTTTAGGTTGTTTGGATCATTAGATATAGGAGTCAAGGGTCTAGAATTTAAGCAAGCTTCGTATTGTATTAGATATGTGTAAGTCTCTTCGTAAGTGAATGAGGCCCTTCCTATTATCCTCTTCAAATGATACTTCAGCGACTTCACTGCAGCTTCCCAGGGGTATGAAATGCCATTCAATGTTGTCAGAAGCTAGGAAATTCTGAACCTTTTCTTGATGAACTTGTGACATGAACAGTGCTTGTAACTCCCGTAATTCATGTTGTGCACCTACAAAGTTGGTTGCATTATCAGAGAAAATTTTAGCACATCTTCCTCGTCGAGAGATGAATCACTGCAATATATATTATATATATTATATATTAATATATATTATTAACTTACGTTTTGCGAGTATCAAGGTAACTCCTGCGACGTTTCAGGATGCAACTGCTCCCTTCCTCAGGCTGCTCACGTTTAGGTTATGTATAAATCATAACCACGTCGAACTCTCCATAGGTACAGGATATAGGATTGGTAAAAGGTGTGTGGTTGAAAAACAATAAAAATCTAAAACCCATTACAGGTGCACGTCAGACTACCATGCCGTTTCCCCGATTAGAAACTGCTTCTTGGAATGTTAAAACTTTAGAACTGTGAATAGCCACGGTCCGCGTGTGCTGCAATATCGCTTCAATGCTCCAATAAAGCATCTGTGTTTAAATTGCTGAGTGACACTGTTTTCTGATTGAGAAGACGACGACGATGATAATGATGAAGCTGAGACTGCTGAGAAATATGCAGTAAGGAATTGTGCCTTGAATTGCAAATCTTACAATTACCTGAAGGGCATGTCTCAGATCTGTGTCCAGCTTTCAAATATGTGAGGCAAAGTGAAAGACGTTTTACTTCCTTTATTCTATCGGGTACTGATTTTGCTTTGAACGAAGAGCACTGGTAAATGTAGTGTGCTTGATTACAAAATCTGCACTTTGGTTCATTGTATGAAAATGAACGTTGGTTTTAAACGTATTCTTACTCTCCGATCCACTCTTCAGAGAATAAGAGCCTTTGTTGCGAAACTGAGGTTTATTTTGTGTGGGCCGATTGTTATCTACGACATCTAAAACTTGACACCTTTGTTGCGGAAACTGAATGAGTTCTGACATCGACGGAAGTTCTGTACCTGGAATTGTTTCTTCCCATTCTTTATGAGTAACGCTATCTAATTTACTTGTGACTAAATGCAAAAGAAGAGCATCCCAATTTTCTGTCGGTTGACCAAGCGAATTTAAAGCATGCAAATGTTTCACTATCGTATCACGCCGCAGACGTGAATCGAACCTAGGACCCGGGCATCATAAATAAATAAGCTAATCACGTTATAAAAAGGGTCCCGCTGAAGCACTGAAAAAGAGCTTCTTAAAAGCTCATCGCGACAGCATCCTTCAGCGGAGTTTTTCCAACTCCGCTGACATTGCATTAGAAAATGAAATAAGGAATCAGCGTTCTTCCTCAGGATTGCCGTTGCCAGAGGACACGATTGAAGCAACCGTTGTAACGGCCGATAGTTCGAATTTCATTTTCTAATTCAATGTCAGCGGAGTTTTTCCAACTCTGCTGAAGGATGCTGTCACGATGAGCTTTTAAGAAGCTCTTTTTCAATGCTTCAGCGGGACCCTTTTTATAACATGATTAGCTTATTTATTTATGATGCCCGGGTCCTAGGTACAACGTTCCTCTCACCAAGCAAGCGAGTGGCAAAGGCTCTCATAGCCTATCTTCGATCCCCCTCTTAGACTTTATACGCTATGCTGTCTAGCAGGGGTGCCCATCCCCCCTAGGCCCATGATGTGCTCCCCAAAAAAGAACACGCCCCTCCCAGTTTATGCCAAATTAATTACTCAAATTATTTTTGTCAGACAAAATTTGCGGAAAATATAATACCAGAGGTGCAACCACGATTTTTTTTGTCTGGGGAGGTGCAAGTACCAAATGTACCAATAATAATAATGACATTATTATTATTACTAGTGGTAGTAGTAGTAGTAGTTATTATCCTCATAAATTATGCAAAAAAGGTGGTAGAAGTCTGTGCTAAAGCATTTGTTTGGAACAAACGATTTGAAATATTTTTTCAACACCGTCAATTTTACATTAGCTAATAATGAAAATTAAGCACCAAACTGTATTTTCGAATGGCAGAAAATGAATGAGAAATGCATTCTGAAGATACATGTATAACTTTCATGTACAACATATGTTTTACACATATGCAACCTGGAGCGACATAAAATAAGAAAATACATATGCCACAAGCTAACACTAAATTGTATACATATTGAAAGCTTATTCAATACAAATATACAACAAATACAATTTAAATACATTACATTACAGAAAGCAAGGAGTTTGCAAGTGAAACAATTGAAAACAATATTGATTTAATAGAGCACAAATAATTTCACTTGACGCCATGGCATTCTCTCTTTTACAACTTTTTTTTTAGATTATTCGGTGCCCATGGCCGTCTCCCGCCGCCCCTAGCTACAGTTCTTAACTTGACAAAAACGAGAAAAGCAGATAATGCGTGCGAAGCAAGCAAGAAAATTTTACAAAATGTATTTTTATTTGCATAAAATTTGAAATCGAAGGGGGGGTAATTCCTCCACTGTGCCCCCCTTGCAGGTGCCCTTGGCCGTCAATGTTTGTCCCCCCTTGCCCCCCCTAGAATTGACTTCCGTCAAAGGTTGGGGGGGTGCAATGACCCCCCCTGTGGTTACATTACTGTATAATACAGGCATATTTAACCAATATATATTTACTTTAGATACTTTAGGCTCACTGCCATTGTTAGTCAACCTTATTCTGCACAGTTTGTCTGCTCTACTAACCTTGTATTAATGCGAATACCACGCCTCCCCCCTCCATCCAAACCAATTCTATAGGCATAAGAGGTGGTGTTTCATTCCAATCCTATCGCCACGATCACCCACAGGTAGGTAGAAAAACTATACATAATAATCAGAATTCAAAATCAATAACAAGCCAATCAAAGGATACGATCCCCCAATTTTGTGTGAATATATATAGAATTGGTATAAAATTTTGTCCCCCCCCAAAAAAAAAAATAATGCCCATGGCGCAGGCACGTCATGAATCTCCCCTGTGGGCACCCCTGCTGTCTAGAAGTCGCTTCAAAGCGGCAGCTGATTCCCTTTCTACAGGCGGTAAGTCAAACAATGCATTTACGTGTTTGTTTACAATGTATCTTTTGTTTCAAACCGCTCCTTTAGAAGTGACCACGCAGTTTCGTAATTTTGTGCAGAGATCTCGAGCGCTTGAATAAGTTCAAGTGCTTCCCCTCGCAACGAAGAACGCAAATAGTGAAATTTCTGAATAACTTGCAATGATGAATTGTTATGAATTAGTGCTTGAAACGTGTCAAAAAAGACAACCATTCATCATAATGCCCATGAAATAACGGTAGATTTATCACTAGCAATTTCACTGCAATATTGTCCTGTGTATCTTTCGGCACTTCATTGTGAATTTTAGACTGGAGTATAGTTTGTGCACACGCCGCTAACTCAAAATATGCATTTTCGAAGTGTTCCCTTTCTTGACCTTCCTGTTCCTGTAATGACCCATCTTGCAAAAGTTCAATTTCTGACTGAATGTTTTCGAAGTCTTTCCACGATTCAACAAATTTCTCGTGACATAATATTAATTGTGCAATTCCATGCTCTTCTGTGAGGCTATCAATGTATGCTCTGAAACGCGTAACTCTAGCCTTTACTTGTCCCCACTTAACGATAAGCTCTTTCAGTCTCTCTGCATTCATTGTTGCTAACGAGAATTCAAACTGTTTTGTCACGACACTGATGCACTGGAACTGTTCGTTGTATTGAAAGTTCACTTACACTTCACTGAACACTAACACAGGGTAACACAATGGGTGTGAGGATGTAATTGAATAGGAAAGTGACTAAACTTGCATGCACTCACTGCCTACCTTGTTGTTGTTGCTGCTGCGATGCGACGGTTGACGTCCATGGCAGGCTCAATCTCACTGCATCGGCCCGGAGGACCAAAATGTTGTGACTTGGGATTGTTGTGCATCCTTCACTGCTGAGATTATGATACGAAAACACTTGCGTACTAATTATATGTGGTTTTATTCTAGATAAAGATGACTGAACTGTAAATTATACATAAAAATACATAGCGTTGTGAACAGTGATCCTTTCACATGCAGGTGTCTGTCTCTGCTGTACGCCCGACGTTGTTCTATTATTTTTAGTAATACTCAATGCCAAGAGATGGGGTTGGTTGGCTTTTTACACAATCTTTTGCAACTGACAGAACAGTACCATCACTCTCATCTTATAGAAATATGTTGGAAAGGTTCATGAGCTATTGCAACTTACAGTACTCTCATCTTCAGAGCAGAAGTTACAAAGGTTTGCAAGCTTTTGAAAGCTAACATCATTTTCATCTTCAGGGTGTAAGTTGGAAAGGTTTCCAAGTTTTCGAAAGGTAACATCACTCTCATTTCAGGGTAGAAGTTGGAAAGGTTTCGAAGCTTTCGAAAGTTAACTTCATTCATCTTCAGGGTGTAAGTTTCCAAGCTTTGGAGAGCTAATGTCACTCTCATCTTCAGGGTGTAAGTTGGAAAGGTTTCCAAGTTTTTGAAAGTTAAAATCACTCTCATATTCAGGGTAGAAGTTGGAAAGGTTTCCAAGCTGTGAGAGCTAGAGTGTCTCTCGTCTTTGGGGGTTGACTTGGAAGGGTTTCCAAGCTTTTGAGAGCTAACTTTCATCTTAAAGGTGTAAGCTGGAAAGGCTTCCAAGCTTTCAAGAGCTAACTTCATTCTAATCTTCACGGTGTAAATTGGAAAGGTTTTCAAGTTTTCGAAAGGTAACATCACTCTCATATTCAGGAAGTTGTAAAGGTTTCCAAGCTGTGAGAGCTAGTGTGTGTCTCGTCTTTGGGGTTTGAGTTGGAAGGGTTTCGAAGCTTTTGAGAGCTAACTTGATTCTCATCTTCAGGGTGTAAGTTGGAAAGGTTTCCAAGCTTTTGAGAGCTAACTTTCATCTTAAAGGTGTAAGTTGGAAAGGCTTCCAAGCTTTCAAGAGCTAATGTCACTCTCATATTTAGCGTGTAAGATGGAAAGGTTTCCAAGTTTTTGAAAGTTAAAATCACTCTCATATTCAGGGTAGAAGTTGGAAAGGTTTCCAAGCTGTGAGAGCTAGAGTGTCTCTCGTCTTTGGGGGTTGACTTGGAAGGGTTTCCAAGCTTTTGAGAGCTAACTTTCATCTTAAAGGTGTAAGCTGGAAAGGCTTCCAAGCTTTCAAGAGCTAACTTCATTCTAATCTTCACGGTGTAAATTGGAAAGGTTTTCAAGTTTTCGAAAGGTAACATCACTCTCATATTCAGGAAGTTGTAAAGGTTTCCAAGCTGTGAGAGCTAGTGTGTGTCTCGTCTTTGGGGTTTGAGTTGGAAGGGTTTCGAAGCTTTTGAGAGCTAACTTGATTCTCATCTTCAGGGTGTAAGTTGGAAAGGTTTCCAAGCTTTTGAGAGCTAACTTTCATCTTAAAGGTGTAAGTTGGAAAGGCTTCCAAGCTTTCAAGAGCTAATGTCACTCTCATATTTAGCGTGTAAGATGGAAAGGTTTCCAAGCTTTCGAGAGTTAACATCACTCTCATATTCAGGGTAGAAGTTGGAAAAGTTTCCAAGCTGTGAGAGCTAGTGTGTGTCTCGTCATTGGGGTTTGAGTTGGAAGGGTTTCAAAGCTTTTGAGAGATAACTTGATTCTTATCTGCAGGATGTAAGTTGGAAAGGTTTCCAAGTTTTCGAGAACTAACTTTAATCTTCAAGGTATAAGTTGGAAAGGTTTCCAAGCTTTCAAGAGCTAACTTAATTCTCATCTTCAGAGTAGTGAGGTCTACCTAACTGTATACCTTGAAAATGAGAGTGGTGTTAGCTCTCGAAAGATTGGAAAAGTTTCCACTACTCACCTGGTCGATATCCCAAGAGAATTTATTCATCATCCATTAGAGTTTTTCGTGGACCATGCTGGAAATGCATTCCTAGGTGTGGGCTGTTTGCTCCAACCTAGAGAATAGGTGTGGATGCTGCTTTACACAAATTAACCTAGCTAGAAGGATGGTTCCCTCTGCATTTCTCTCTTCTCCCCTTACTTGGAGCATGTTTGTGGAGAACATGAAACTTGACAATAATTGCTGAAGTACATGGAGAGAAAAATGTATTACCATATTTCTTCTAATTCAAGATGCCATCAGCTTTATGAAAAAGATAATGCTTCAAATTGAAGGCACACAGATGGAGCTGTACATACTGGTACTTTGTTAGGACAGTACGGTATAGTATTACATTTACCATAAGGAAATTTTGCTAAGGGTAATTTTTATTAATAGTGGTATTTTGGTAAATCAGATTTGATTACTGAAATTTACATATACTCCATTCTATATTTTCTACATTATACTAATGCCATTCAAGTATATATACACAGGGTGTTTCTGTGACCGTGTTACAGGCAGGGATGATGGAAGGGAACAAATGCAAAATATAAGATCGGGAACCCTGGTCCGGAAATGCCCCAGTCAATGGTTACAAGCAGGCAACCATGCATTACGCAAAGGGGAACCATAAAAGATGTCTGATGAAGTGGAAAACAAACATACAGGAATCACTGTAGTGGCTGTAATGAGTAGTAACTCCAGCCATCATTACAGCAGTTGTTCAAAGTGACGCCCCGCTGCCTCGGTACAGGCATGACAGCGTCGCAATAAGCTGTCGCATCAGCTCTAATATCCCAGGAGTGGTTCAGACCAGATCACAAGCTGTAAGGATTCTTGCCAAGAGTTTCTCTACATTACTCACTGGTGTCTCGTAGACAACACTTTTGGCATGACCCCACAAAAAAAAAATCAAGTGGGCTAAGATCAGGTGAACAGGCAGACCAAGCAACAGGTCTGCCTTTCCCTGTCCACCGCTGTGGGAAGGTCTGCATCAGAATATCACGAGCACCAGCTACGAAGTGGGCTGGGGCCCCATCATGCTGAAACCACATGCGCTGACGAACGAGAAGTGGGACATGTTCCAATAACTTGGGGAGGATGTCTCTAAGAAACACAGTGTATGCTGGTCCAGTTAATCGTGGCAGTAAAAGATACGGACCTATTAAATGTTCGCTGACTATGCCTGCCCACATGTTTACAGCAAATCTGTCTTGATGGCCCTTCACGATTGTGGCACGGGGATTTTCATCGGCCCGTACAAGGCTATTGCGACTCTTGAGAAACAGACCTCATCAGTGAAAAACATACAGGCATGGAACTGGGGGTCAACCACACAGCGCTGCAGTAACCATTCACTAAACACGACGTGGGGTGCGAAATCAGCTGGACCCAAGGCATGGACAAGCTGTGGATGGTAAGGGTGCAGCTGCTGCTCCCTCAGAACTTTCCAAACAGTACCATGGGCCACACCAATTTCACGTGCCACAGCCCATGTACAATGGATGGTTGTCCTCCCACATGATCCAGCACGGCTTCTTCAATGTTTGGTGTCCTTGCAGTTCTTCGTCCTCCTTGCTCGTGGAATTGAGCTCGCACTTGCCCTGTTTCCCGTAATCGTTGGAAAAGTCTGGAAAACATGGTGTGCGCTGGATGTCTGCACCGTAGATACGTGGTCCGATACAACCTTTCTGATTCCCTACAATTCCCATTGCTCGTCCATACATAAACACCATATCAGCCAGTTCCTCTAGCGTATACTCCATTGTACTGATTGCAGATGCGACACTCATGCTTCTAGACTACACACGACGAGTTTGATGTTACGTCTTTTCCAGGGCATGTGCGGTGGATTCTTTCCCCTTTCTTTTATGGTTCCCCTCCACGTTGTGCGTGCTTGCCAGCCATTCGAAACTTTTGGCTTGCAACTTTTGACTGCGGCATTTCCGGACCAGGGTTCCCTATCTCATTTTGTTGCGTTTGTTTCCTTCCATCATCCCTGCAAGTCTGTAACACGGTCACAAAAACACGCTGCATATTGTACATATATACTTGAATTCAAGATGGCGTCGAATCAAGGTGCATCTAAATTTTCAACTTCCATAACCCTGAAAAAGGTGCACCTTAGATTCGAAGAAATACCATAATTATTATTTCTAAGAACAGATGTGTTCAAAAATTTTGGAAGTTTCATCAGATTTGTTGAAAGATAACAGTGAAGTTGGAGAATTTCTAAACTTTACATTGGGTGATGTGTTGACAGTGTATCAAGTTTCATCACCCTCTGTTATCTGACTTTCTAGACCAGAGTCTGTTACTATTTCTTTCAAGAAGGTCCTAAATTATCCTCAAGATACTGAATGAAAAGTTTAAAACCAACATTTTTGTTACTCCCGTTGGAGATTAAACCCAGTACAGCTTTGACCTGGCCATTCAAAAACACAGGTGCAAGGACATATTTAGAAAGACTTACTAGGTATTAAAATAATGAAACTATACTTGTTTAGCATTTGTTGTATAATCCATGGTTATTTATTTTCGCCAAACTAATTGGAAGGCAAGGATTATATTGGAATCACATGGCTTTGAAGAACAGTACCAAAGGAAATTTATGCATGCTATGATAATGTGGATAAATTATTAATCAGAAACATTATTTTTCAACTGCATAAAAAATCTTTCTGGTTATTCAATAAATATTCAATTCTTTATCTATTTGACATTAATTTCTTTGTCAGGGCAGTTGTTGACTACAGTGTTAATTAATTTACATATTTTAATTTAATATATATTTTTTTAATTTAACATTTATATTTTTATTTCTGAGACACTTGCTTTGATACGTACGTACGTGCACAGGAGTCCATGTAAATGGTACAGTACTACTAAAATCTTTGTAGAGTGGGATGCATAAATATTTCCAGGTAAATTGTTCACTGATATGTTCATTGACTTGCTGCAAGTCTGAAGCAAGCTTGCCATGGCAAGTGAAAGCTTGCAGCAAGCTCTCAATGACAAGCTGTGAGCTTGTTGCAAGCTTGCATTCAACTATGTAGTTACCATTAGTCTAAGTTGCAGCAAACTTGCCAATGTAAGCCTGCATGAAGCTCGTCATAACTAGCTGCAAGCTTTCGGCAAAAACTCACTTGCTGAGTACCACTTACATCGAACTTGCATGCAGCTTGCCACATCAAATTTGCTTTGACAAGCTATAATCAAGCTATCAGAAGTTTGCTACAAACTTACGTGGATGCTTCCACACGTCCAGCAATGTGTGTGTGTGTGTGACATGAGTCATTTATAAAACATCTGACCAGTAAGAACTAAGAAAAGGAAGCAAAGTCTACGTTTTTCAACAGGAGAGGAATTTTCGAAAACTGTTTAGCAGGTGCTGGTCAAAGGGCCAGTGTTGTCCTAAAGAATAAAGCTTTTAGACCAAAGTAACGTGCAACAGGTGACAAGCGACATATGTCACCTGGAAACAAACCTTCTGAAATAGATGCAACCTTTGTACCAAAGTTACATGGCAAGCTGCACATATTGCTTGTCGCTCAGACTGGGCCATTGTCTCAATGTCGTGCATCTTGTCACCTTGATCTGATGCTCACACGTACACAGTGAATGCACTAGAGGTGTCCATATTCCTTGTCACTTTGGTGTGAAACCCGTATGTCGGTTGTCACTTTGTCTGAAAGCTCCATTAAAGTTTAAGTAGTATTCATTCAAACTTAAGCTTTGAGTAGACTTGACTTGACTTATTTCCTATTGCTCCTAGTGGAGCAAAGGGCCTCCATGAAGCATTTCCATCTTGTCCGATTCTTCGCCAAGCTCTTGACCTCCAACCATGTCTTGTCTTGTTGCAGCAGCTCCTGCTTGATTGTCCTTCTCCATGTACATCTGAGGCATCCTCTCCTTCATGCTCCTTGGGGGTTCCAATCCAAAGCATCCTTTTCTATTGAGCCATCCGGTTTTCTCGGTGTGCCCAATCCATTGCCATTTCCTCTTCTTTATTTGTTGTATGATTGATTTGTATGATTGATTTGTGATATCCCAACATTTCTCATTTGTAATTTTATCAGACCACTTTATATTCATGATCCTCCTTAAGCACCTATTCTTGAGTAGAAGCAAGCAATAAACATTCATAATTTAGCAGAAACTGTCAGGTGGTTCTTCAAAATAATTTTAAACAGTGCTTGTGAAAACTATTTTTTATGTGTTCTCTACATGCAACTATCCCTCTAACATAAATTATTTTCAACGTTTCCATGTAGTCAATAGTCCAAAGGATACTTAGCAGATCTCCCATATGAAAATTCAACGTGTTTAGATTACATCCTGAATACAGTTAGGAATTCTGCAGGATATTGTTGGATGCTCTAGGAACATGAAACCATCATCAGGTTAGTGAGAGTATTAATGCACAAAGAAGTATTTTTTGTTCCTGCACGATTAACATTCATAAAACTAACATTTAAATCAAGCCATGAAATACTAACATGTAAACATAAGGATGCAAACAACACACTTGCTAATTCCTGTTCCGTGTATGTGATCAGTGATTGACTGACTCGTAACCATGGATTACTTTTTCTCCGATGTTTTGAAGACTTGTTCGGAATTCTGCAGGATATTGTTTGATGCTCTAGGAACATGAATGAAACCATCATCAGGTTAGTGAGAGTATTAATGCACAATGAAGTATGTTTTGCTCCTGCGCGATTAACATTCAAAAAACTAGCATTTAAATCAAGCCATGAAATACTAACATGTAAACATAAGGATGCAAACAACACACTTGCTAATTCATGTTCCATGTATGTGAACAGTGATTGTTGACTCGTACTGATTGACTGACTCATAACCATGGATTTCTTTTCCTCCGATGTTTTAAAGACTTGTTCTCATGGACGCCCGGAAGGGGGGGGCCGTGGCCCCCCCTGGAAAATGAAAGTCATCCAAAAATTATGTATTTCACACATAAAATTTCATTTTAGCCACAATAATATGTGTTAATTATTGCATGAACACCATAAATTCAAATTTAAGCAATTTTTTTTAGGGAACAACACTCTTTTGGGGGAAAATGTGACTTTTTTGCCCCCCCCCTGGAAAAAAATACCTTCCTTGCCCCTCCCTGGAAAAAATCCTGCGGACGTCCATGCTTGTTCTGTCTCTGTCTTCATGGATTTGATGCTATTTTTTTATATACAGCCCTGTGTATATTAGACAAATGTGAATTTTATTGGAGGAACGTCCAATAGAATTATTCAACAATAGCAAAGATCTGCCATTTCCAAGTCAAGAAGAAAGATTATTGTTATATGATTTATTACCATAGACATTTTGTTATTTTCATTGTTAATAACAGAATTAAAGTTCAGTTAGTTTGTATTCAAACAGAATAACCGAAATAATTATTGTGGTAGATTGTAAGAGTTTAGTGTCAAATGAAGGAATCAGATCAGAACTTATTAAAAAATCCAATATGCTGACGAAGGCAGAATTTATTTCATTTTAAAAACCTAAACTAAACGTTACGTTTCAACCTTCTAGCAAGGTCTTCTGTACAAAATTTGAACTTGATGTTTTTATATTCCATCATTTAAACCAAGAAATACTATTAGTACTATTGCATTACTTGCACATTCCACAGTTTTCAAAATTCTAAAGATTTAGATTTTTTTCTGGTTCACACAACATAAACTGTATGACTAAACTATTTCCCTTTTCAAAGATTTTTCTTGAATGAAGTTTGTAAAAGCTAATGCACTAACTGCATGAAATGTAAGTGTAATAATAATAATAATAATGAAAGACAGTTGTGCTGGATATTCACTCATCTAGTGGATCGAGTAGAAAAGTCTCACCAATAATAATCAAAATTGTATAACAATCATAAGCACTATTATTATTCAAGTTTTATGAATGGCTTGATTGCATTTATAAAAATATCCTTGAAGGGAAGCTTTCACTGTACATGCACGGCCAAGGGACTGATGTAACTTGATTCATTTTATTGAGAAAATATTCCAGTGCAAGTGATATGTGCAGCTTGTCATGTCATTTCAATGTAAAAGGAAACACTTCAGGTAAATGAAAGTTAAAGAATGACACAATGTAGGCCAAGAAAGGAAGACAAAACTAATCCTGGCATTGCCTCAAGTTTTTGAAGAGCTTGGACAGTTGCAAACTATTAAATGATGTCTTTAGTGAAACGGGGGACGAACTGTGTTTAGGTTGCATCATTTGATGCAGTAGCTGTAGTTATGCAGGTAAGAAATGACCGCTAGAAGTGAATATAGTTAATCTAAACAAACTTTCTTATCTATTGAAAGGCAATTATGCATAGAGGTAAAGTGGGTGCTGGTAGATTCACCCCCAATTTCACCAAAGCTGTCACATTTCAATGAAGGGATGTCAGGCTCGATTTCTGGTGTGTGCACATTTCATTCCTCTTTAAGAACTGTGGGTCCAGTTCTGATTAGCCATTTTTTACTTGTAAGTAAAGTTTTCAATTAATATTCATTATAATTCGGGTTGCATGAAAGGATTTAGTTCAGTGATTCATCCACACATTCCCAACACACTCATTTACCCATTCTGTTTCCAGACAAGACCTCACCTCCCTAACACACACACACTAGTTTTGGATAAAGCACAACTTCTTGTCATTTTGGCATTAAATTTACTCTTATATCCCTCCTATAAACCGTACACTCCCAGCAGAAAACATTCTGGATATATTTTTTAACCCCTCTCCCCATGGATATCCTGAAATGGGAGACTGCCCCCATGAAAAATGAATATCAACTTAAAATTACATATTTCACATCACATATATATTATTTCATTTGTCACAGTGTATGTTATTGATTAGAAGGACATTGCAGGAACATGATAACTTCATGCCGGTTTTTTTTTCTGCAGCTTGCCATAGGAGAAGGATTGTGGGGGCAGAATCCCATCTTGGGCCATCATGTTACACAGAAAATTATTTTTAACCACAATTTTACAAAGCAACGTGTTCTTACTTTCATATACTGCAGTTGAAGTATAATTCTGAAGATGTACTTTTTTCCAGCCCAAGTCTTGAAGACTGATCTGCGAGACCATTCTCGAAGTATAGTCTTGCACCTTTCGGAGACAGCATTTGTAGGCAAGCTCGGTCGTATAGACGTGTGCACAAGGGATGCCAAGGGTAGAAACTCCATTGAAACAATGAAAAATAGTATCCATGTTAAAGAAGTAATGCATTTCGTTTTGTGTGGAATGCCCATCTCTCTCTCCCCTAAATAATGTGATATTTTTCACAATAATAATAAGTAGTCACGTAGTAAAAATGTTTTTCACTTTATAAATCAGATCTCATCAAAAAATCGCCCTGCATTTATCCCCCTCTCAAGGAATGCTTCAATTTTTATGCAACCTTCTCCAACTCTCATGGCTCACTCATTTTGCCTGTTATACGAGGGTCACTATTTATATTTTGAGCCTAATAATGAAAAAAACAGGAATTTGGCATTGAAAACTGCTTTATTGTTTTTCGAAGTATTCTCCTTTATGGTCAATACACTTTTGCATTCGTTCGAACCATTTGTCAAAGCAGTTTTTCCAATCTTCTTGAGACACCTCCATAATATGGTTTTTGAACGCATCAACGGCGTCTTCCGCCGACGAAAATCGTTGTCCACGCAATTTATTCTTGACATTCGGGAACAAGAAGAAGTCATTGGGTGCCAAATCAGGACTGTGCGGCCGATGACCCATCAATTCGATTTTTTGACACTTCATAAAGTCGGTTGTTAGACGAGATGTGTGACAGCTGGCATTGTCTTGATGAAGAATGATCCGACGGCGTTTGTTTGTTTTCCGTATTTGACCGAAGACCTCTGGCAAACAAATTGTTGTGTACCATTCAGAGTTGACCGTTGTACGTTCCTCTAAAGGCACAGTTGCCACATGACCAGTTTTCCCGAAAAAACAGGCGACCATTTGTTTTGAAGTGCTTCAAGCGCGAACAACTTTTGTTGGATTGGGTTCATCTTGAAACACCCATACAGCCGACTGCTGTTTACGTTCCGGCTCATATGCATATATCCATGATTCGTCACCTGTTACAATCTTATATACGTCTTTTGAAGCACCACGATTGTATTTATTGAGCATTTGTTTGCACCAATTGACGCGAGCATCTTTTTGAGTTTTTGTCAAATTGTGTGGGATCCAACGAGAACATACCTTTCTCACAGCTAAATGTTCATGTAATATTTTATATATGCTGGTGGAACTAATGCCTATGGTTGCCTCAATCTCACAGTATGTCACATAACGATCTTGCAGTATTAGGTTTTGCACAGCATCAATGTGTTCTTGAACAACAACTGATTTTGGACGACCTTCGCGAATCTCGTCGGTGAGCGAATGGCGGCCATGATTAAATTTGTTATACCGGCGTTTCACAGTGGCAAGGGATGGGGCTTCATCGCCAAATGTGGAAGTAAGTTGATCGATGCACTCTTGTCTTGATAATCCACGTCGAAAATCGTAAAAAATCATCGCACGAAAATGTTCACGAGTTAATTCCATTTTATTATTGTCGTGCAATCTCCAAGGCAACATAAACAACACAAATGAAGCTATTGACAAAACATTTGAAGTACGTTATGGTCAATAATGCCAGACGATTCCGTGCAAATGTCAAATCGCGCCTAACTTCAATCAGTGTTGCCAAGGCTCAAAATATAAATAGTGACCCTCGTATTATCTGTAGAGACATTTGTTAGACTTGGTTATTCTGTACCAATGTTGATTTTCAATTGTTTGCTTTTGTAATTTAATTAATACAAACATCGTTACAATGATAGGAAACCCTGAGCTAAAGTTATAATGAATGCTCGGATACTAAAATGTTACGTTTTCCTCTTCATGCCTAATAGTTGCTGTGAAAATGAAGATGAAGTGATTGTCCATTGGACATTTCCACTTTGGCATGAAAAACGTTTTAAATCCATTAATTTTACGGATAATGACACAAACAAGAGATGTGCAAAATATCTCGACGATATTCGTTTTGGTTCTCGAGAAACACGCCTTCAAACACTGCTGAAATTCACCTTCTACGTCACCGATTTGAAAACGTCCTCTCCACAGAGGTCCTCTGACGTAATCACTTACAAATGCATGCAGGCAGGGCTACTGCTAGTCCCGTCAACTTGGCATGAGCCGTGAAAGCGACAGCACAGTCGCTTGTTACTGTGTAAAATAAGTATCTTGTAACTTCCAGTGCAAAAATGTGTGCTCCATTTCTTGGAGATGAATTATGTCCTAATAGTATAGCAGTAGCAGTATTTGCTATAATTCAGCCACTCGGTAGAGGGTTTTCCCATTAGGCTGACAAAGCAAAACTTGTAACAGTCAATGGCTGAACACGTGAACACCCTTGTTCATTGCGAATACATAGGTTGGTTCTGACTGGCAAGACCTTATTATTATAGGAATACCTTTACTGGAATTACAATTATTTTCGTCATAATATTTTCTTCGCAAATTTTAAATTAACAATACGTTTAGAACACTCTGGTTTACACGCCGATTTCTACAATATAAGAGATGATACGACATAAAAAAGGAACGAGGAGTTTTTAAATTTCCTGCAGTAAACAACAGTATTCTTCAGTTAATATATATATTGCAAATTTTTGTATTTATCCTACTTTTACGTCGCTTTTCCGTCACTTTGTTTAACCGCAACGATGAGAACGCATGGTCAATTTAGAATGTATCTTCTCTAACATCAAATTTCTTCCCAGTTTTGGCTAATCGCGACAGAATGACTACAAGCAGTATTCGAAGTCAGGGTGCAGGAGAACCCCCCCCCCCCTTCACACACACACACTACCACCAACCAGCACAATCTAAATATCACACAACCTGCCACGATACGAGACGTACTTATTGGTCTGTCCCATCTCATTTCGAAAACATTCGCTTGTCCCGTCTCCTTTTATGAGATGAGACGGGAAATGTCTCGTCTCGTGAGCAACACTTATGTTAACAACAGAAGCATCCACCTAGCTGTCCCCAAAGTCTCGAGCAAACATCCCCCATGTAACAATTTCTAGTTCAATGAAATGTCACTCACAAGGAAACAGTCATGCCCATGTTGAGAGTCAAACCTGGAACATGCAACTTATTCACATAAATCATGAATTTTGTGTATAATAATTACAACGTCAGTTCATTCGTGGTAATTCTGAATCTGCGGTTTGGTTTGCATATATAAGCAGGATAATATCCAGTTTTCGAGGGCTCGTAGCGTCGAAATGAGGAGTCAAACAAACAAAAAAAGATCATTAAGATTTTTTTTTGTATTTATAATATGTATGCACTACGAAAGTTTGTATGATAAGCCTTTGCATACGTTAATTCTATATTTTTCGAGACTTGAGACGAGAACGAGAATTGCCCTCCGAAACCGAGACGGATGTTTATAAATGAGACATTTTCAAATAAACACGAGACAGACATTTAGAACTCTCAACGAGAACGAGACCAAGGCTGCCATTTCTCGTCTCGATAGGATCCTTATGTAGTAGTGAGGTTGTAAACCAATCAAAATAAAGAGAAGTGACGGCTTTTTTTGCAGTAGAAAATTAAAAATATATCGTACCATTTCAGTATGGGATATAATGTTATACACATGGGCGTATATATAGTTCATGTAAGGGGGGTTCAACTTTTGGAATGATTAGGGTTGCTTTATTTCGTAAGTGAAAATCCAGGACACTGCTGGGCGGAAGCTTGTTGAAGATGACTCGAGGAGGAATAAATAACTGATTTGACAGTCTCAATGCTGTTTCTTATCGCAGGAATTCCGAAACTATTAGGAAATTGCAGACATTTGGCCTGCAGTCCCGTCTGGTGTGTGGAATTACGTAATTTCCTTCCCATCCGTATCCCACCCTATATGTCTCTAATTTAAGAGAATGAAATAAGTCCAAAGAAATCTTATGAACAAGCAGACAGGGACGTAGCTAGGTTGATCAGTTCGGGGGGGCCCAAAACTTAAGATTTTTTTTCTATCAAACTATTAATATACCATATAGGCCTACATAAGTATATTATGTACAGTATATATATATATATATATATATATATATATATATATATATATATATATATATATATATATTGTAATGACTGCCTACCGGTAGAAATAGGGAGCCACCACATCATGGAGGCAACAGTGCCTCCGGGAACCAGTTGGGCAACAAAACAAAACAAATCAAAAATTAAATCCACGGCTAGCTATGCATACAACCTCAACTGGCTCCTTGTAACACACACATTTGTAGGTGAAACTCAATATAAGGAGGTAAATCGAGATGCAAACACAATCATTATTATTTCCATAATTTTAATTTATATTAGTTTGGCTAACTGATGCTTGAAACAAAAACTGATCCACTAATAAAGACTTATAAACATATTTATAAAATTTACACACACTGTCACAAACTAAATTAGCAATGAAGAGTTGAAATTATTGGCCAATTATATAATGCATGCAGTACGCGTACTACACTACAGTTTGCACATTACCTTGTCTGCCGATGCACATTAGAAAGAAAAATATATATATAAGCGCACTGAGTTCATCGTTGGGGCCCAGTCTTCTAATATGGTCCTGACGTCACGTTTGAAGAGAGAGATATGGAGGGGGGGGGGGTAATAGATGAAATGATGGCGGTTCTTCAGTAGAGCAGCTACAACCACTGGTGGGTTCCTTGGTCGTCTCTGGTTCAGTCCATTTCAGAGCGCTTGATTACTGTATAAGCTGTTCTGCAGGCATCTTAACGTTGGACTCGCCGTACTTGACGGTGCTTCAACACTTTCCCGTTCACGCGTCCGAGCGTCAACAAATCAGCACTGCACACATAGTTCGTACTTGGCGCTGCTTTAACACTTGAACATTCACACGCCCGAGCGTCAACAGATCCGCACTGCTCTCATATGCGTACAAGGCAAAGAATCAAAGAACTTTTCGAGAGCGACCACTTCACCTCCTTACTTCTTCACCGTTAAAACTTAGACTGTCTGTCCCAGGACTCTCCACACTCCTGGAAACACTATTTTGCACTATTGTGCTCCCCTGACCAATCAGGAGCTTGCACTTTCTTCTCCATTATGCACTACTGACGCACTATTGACAATGAACGGAATGGAGGGTGTGTGACCTCGCAAGTTTACAACGTTATATATAACTCACCCTTTTACTAAAGTCGACAGAAACATGCCTAGGTTCGAAATTTATGAAGGTAAGTAGTTCTCCATTGAGCTTAACTCTGAAATTTACGTAAGGGATGTTTTCGAAATGGTGACAGGCTTGTGAATATTCGAGAGACAAATATATGGTCGCACAGATGGACGGAGAAAAGGCTTGACGTGAGAATGTCTGAAAATATGGTGCGACTCGAATCGGAAGAGACCCCCCCTAGAATGGAGGGTGTGGAGCCATCTAGCATGGAAGAAAATCACTAGATTTAGAAAGTTGAAAGAGGAAAAGACAAAATGATACCTTTACATACTTATGCCGGTGAAATTTTGACATGCCTGGCAACACTGACGTCCAGACGCGCATTTCGTTGGGGAGACCTAGCTCTATTGTTACATTTTTTTCAGCTTTCTAGACTGGCTGCTGCATTCTGTCCCTCGGCCGTGAAAGTCGCATGGTGGTAAATTCACGTAACTGTGACAGCACCATGCTTTGCGAAGAAGGTGGTCAAAAATAGGGGTGACGTCCATGAGAGTTCCCACGACCCACGCTAACTTTCGAAAATAAGAAGAAAAAAATAAACAAAAAAAATAAACCTTGGGGTGGACGCTGGGAAAAGTCCATCACAATATATATAAAATCTTATTGGAAGATAACATTATTTTCTCCTGTAGGCTCCAAACATTTACGGATATAGACTCGCGAAATCCACGGCCATTATTCGGGAATCTAAATGCAGTATGAACTTATTAACTTAATGGCATCTAGACAGTCTTTAAAAATCCATGTATTTTTTGAGACACCAAGAACAATGTCATTAGTCTTTACTCCTTAGATTTGTAAATTTGCTCGAAGAAAATTGAGAAGTAGAGAAAACCCTCTTCCGTCAGTTTAGACATAAAAAGGTGCTGGAATCAGGTGCACAAGTATGACAACGGTGTGAAAATGAAATGTTTGTGTAATGAGTTCAAGATAGGCATCCCATGTATATTGTTTATACCAGAATCGAATCCGGCGGCCTTTAGTGCAAGGCGACACCCTTAACCACTATTCTATGGGACATGCACGAGCCTTTTGTGGCTTCGTACTGTACACATTGGAGAATGATGACTATACCGCCTGAGGCACCTAAAAGTACCACCTGAAATAGCGAAGAAACCAGAAACAGTAGCGATGTGAGGTTTGCGGGAAACAATAATATCAAATGGGGCTCGTAAATCGGAGGTATGGGGTGGGTCGAAAAATATCGACAAATGGGGCATCTGGAGCAAAGTCATATTTTTTTAATGGAACGATATACAATAACATGCATAATATAAAAGAGCACACGCAGAGAAACACAACGCCGTTGGTCTCATGCATCTACTGCACATAGGAACGAAGATGTGGCCATGGGAAAATATGTAAACAAACTAACAAGTGGCCCACTTGACCGTCAGTACCACGGCATGTACAAGTATGAGATGTCGGAAGCCATTGGACAAGATGAAGACAGAACATGTTAAAGGAAGAAAAAATACAGTAGACATCGTCAGCACCATGTATTTGACAGTGTTACAGCATAATGAAAATGACCATGACAGTATGTCGAAGAACCACTGCGTAAGAAGCGAAAACCTGTCAAAGTGTGTGTTCAAAGTGGTGGCCGTCAGCTGCGATACAGGCAACGAGGCGCCCATGCAAAGATCGTTGCACAGAATGTAGCATCTCGTAGGGAATGTCCCTACAGGTCACAGTAATGCGGTGTTGCATATCCTCTGGAGTTGTTGGCACATCCCCACAGGAAAAAGTCTAACGGTGTCAAATCTGGGGAACGAGCCGGCCATTTGACAGGCCCTCCACGTCCAATCCAACGATTTGGAAATGTATTTTCCATACATGCTGTAGCGCGTCTTGCACTGTGAACTGGGCACCCGTCATGTTGGTACCACATTTCCCTCCTTGTCTGAAGTGATATATGTCCTCCAATAGTACAGGCAGTTCATGTTGTAAAAACTGTATGTAGCGGTCAGCATTCAGTGTCCCTTGTATAAAAAAAGGGCCAATGAGATGTTCACCCACTATACCACACCACACGTTCACACTCCATGGGCGCTGGCGTTCCACTTGGCGAAGCCAATGTGGATATGTCACCGACCAATAGTGCATGTTCCTTAGGTTGACATTTCCATGATTGGTAAAAGTTGCCTCGTCAGTGAAGAGGATACGTGACAAATCGGGTGTGTCGTGTCGTAACATCCATGTGCAAAACCGAACACGGTCCACAAAATCATTCCCGTGAAGTTCCTGATGGAGGGAGATATGATATGGGTGAAACTTGTCTGTGTGCAGAATGCGCAATACATTTCGCTGACTCATCCCAGCATCCCTGGCAATTTCACGGGAGCTAACGTGCGGATTCACAGCAACAGCGGAGTTGTTGAATAAAATGATGATGGAAATAAAAGAAAATCAAGATCACAACAGCAGAAGGTTGGAAGAGAAAATAGAAGAAAACAGCAAAGAAGTTAAAGAAAGGTTGGAAGAGAAAATAGAAGAAAACAACAAAGAAGTTAAAGAAAGCTTGGAAGAGAAAATGGAAGAAAACAGCAAAGAAGTTAAAGAAAGGTTAGAAGAGAGTGCAGAAGTATGCGAAGAAAACAGGAAAGCATTTGAGAGAAAGAAGAAATGATAAGGATGTCAGATGAAAGACATGAAGAAACCAATAGAAAGATCGAAAAGGAAGCTTCAAAAGTGAATGAAGTATTCCAGCAGAGGAGTACAAGTTTAGAAAACAAAATTTTGGCAAATAAGAACCAGATAGATATTAACATCTCTAAAATAGATGAAGTAGAAAAAAGAGTAGAAGAAATGAAAATTGTGACAGAAGAAACAATAGTAAAAGAAACTTTGAAATTTAGAGAAATGATAATTAGAGAGCGACAAGAAGTTAGGGAAGAATTAGAGGACAGTAATAAGAAGATTCAAACCCTCGAAAGTAAAATTGACAAAGGAGAGAAAGAGAATAAAGTAAAATGGAGAGGAATAATCCCTAAAATAGAGGATATGAGAATACAAGATAAGCCAATAGGTTTCAATCGAGAAGGAAATGATGGAAAAGAAAGGTATGAAAAGAGGAGAATAAAAAAGGAAAGTAGTAGTGACGAATTGACTACAGAGGAGGAAATAAAGCATAAAAGGAATCATCAGAGGAAGAAAAGGAAATGGAAAAGTAGTGAAGAAGGGAGCGACAATGGAAGATGGTTGGACAAAGTAAACTGAAGTAATTTGGAAGTGGGAAAATATAAGACAAGAATCCCTAAGCCTAATGAATTACAACACTTGCCCAAATTTAATGGAAATATATCTGACAAGTGTCCACGAAAATTCCTGAAGGAATTAACAACTAACGTGAAGCTAATGAGGATACCAGGAAATATGATACTGGACCTTATCGAAGGATGTTTTGAAAAGTCTGTGGCAGGCTGGTATCAGTTAAATCAGCACAAGTTTGGAACATTCGAAGAGTTTAGTAAAAGATTTTTGGAATATTATTGAAGTGAGAAAATTAAGGAAAGGCAACTGGAGACATTGAAAAGAAAATATATAGATTGGTCCAAGGTTGAGAGTTTGGAAGCACACACACGGGAAACATTAAGGAGCTTCCGAAATTTGAATGAAAAATGGAATGAGGAAGAGTTGGTTAGACAGTGATACAAACGCTACCAATATGGACACAAAGAGCGGTGGCTGTATTAAATATAAGGAAGTGGAAGACTTGATAGACTACCTCAGAACAGATGACATGCTGAAAAAGACTCAAAGGTCATGGGATAAGGAAAAGGAAGGTAGATATTATCCTAAGAGGCATCATCTTGAAGAGGAACAACGTCCAGAGCAGAAATTCCAGAAACAAGAATTCGGGATTAGGAACATAGAAGTCAGAAATGCATATAGAGGCAGAGGAAGAGGATTCTTAGAAGATAACGGAAATGGCAGAAGGCGAAATTATGTTCAGGAAGAGCAAAGAAATTATGATAGAAGGAATATAGGACCGTGGAGAGGAAACTGCGGATATAGAGGAAGAAATTATTATAATTATCGAAACCGGAAGCTTCGTCACGAATAACATAAGGAGGAAGACAATGTGAAATTACCGAACAGAAACAGAACCTAAAACCTAGAACGGGTAGATTGGATTAAATCGACGATACAGCACGCGTTCTGAAATGAAGAAGAATACGAAAGTTGAAGGACCTCGATACACACACACACACTTTTCCTCCCCTCAATGGTAAGATATCTTTCTTGCAGAGAAGCCTTTATGTAGGCCTTCAAGGCCACGACGAGAAAGTGTTCTACATGCAATGATGGCACCAAAACACACGTCTAGTTTGATATGAAAGCTGCATTCCTCCTTATTTTGTACGTCATTGATAACAGGAACACGGGCCTCATCTGCTAACCCTAGTTTCGTAGAGCAGATGCCTGTTTGCCACCCTTTGGTTCAGTGACCTTCGCTCGTAGTTAGCAAGAGTGAATGACTCGCCAGATACCTGTTGCCTGTGAGCTTATACAAGAATAGATATTTCGTTAACGTCTGTAAGTATTGTTTCATCTGCAGTTATATCAGTTAACATTTGAATTGTTTCCTAATGGTTACGTTATTTATAAATTAGTTCTCGAGAGTGAGCTTTCTATCTATTTGCACCGGGGGGGGGGGGGGGGGGTATACAGCCTGCATGTATTATTTTTTCCTGAAACAAGAAGAAATTCCAAGACAAAAAAAAAAGAGTCGTAGAAGAGTAGTTAACAAAAAAGAAAGAAGAAAATGTAAATGTTTAAATAAATTATTGTATAGATCGAGTGAATAATATTTTCTCATAATCAAGGGATCCCGGGTTCGATGCACGGTGGATGCACGTAGTAGTTCGTATGCCATTTTAAACTGAAGGTCCAGTCCAGATTAGCTTATCTGTGCAGAAAAACTAAAAAAAGAAATTGTCACAGTGTAAGAAAATTTCATGTTCAACCACATACAAAAGGGAATAATTTATTCCATGTTAGAGTTCACATTTATAGCATCTAACCAACATAATTATGGATCGCAACATATTTTCTCAGATCCATTTTAATTATACGTGCATGATAAAATAACAGAAGTTGAGGAAAGAGAAAGCCAAGCGAAACACAGATGCCTTCTCCAGAATTTCAAATCTCATTACGTAAGTTTCTAGGTTGAAGTCCCGGGCAGGCATGACTTTCTTGTTCTTGCCCTTTTATCTGCTTTACTTCATCATAAATCGTCGTTATGGTTTACCTACAGGGGAAGAATAATGACAATTGCCAATAACGAACAGAACAACAACTCAATTAGGGAGATGTCAAGAAACAAACAAGACTTGACACTGTCTCCGTCTCTCGGTTTCTCGAATTGAAAACTGCTCTCCCATTCTCGGTCTCGGCTAGTTGAATATAGAAATCAAAAAAGTATGTGAAGATACATATATTTCATATATCCCGGTTTTGTAGGAGATTTCGTGAGAGATGAAATAAGTACTCTTCGATATGTTTATTTTTATTAGTTTTGTTACGTAATCACTTTTCTTCCTAGTCGCGGACGAGTGACCATTACATGAAATTAAAGATGAAATACTCAAACACCTGTGACAGGACGGTACTCAAACCCGGGAACTTTGGTGACAATATCAAATGTCGACCACTTAATGAGCTTGCCCACCGAGTCTGTTGCTTCTGTCAGGTAATTCGAAATAACTGTCAATATCCCACATTCATTATCATTTGTTTCATAATTTATCTTATTGATGTGATTATCCTGAAGTAGAAGAATTAGTTGAAAGACAATAATGCAAGATTGAATGTGTCTGATGTTACTTCCTGTCGAATAATATGACGTGATATTATATGAATATATTAATAATATAATATGCCTAGTCGTTCCATTGAATGATCCCAATTGCGGACACAAAATATGGTATAATGTCCACTCCTAACCGACCTCCGTGGCAGAATGGTTAGCACAGCACGCTACGACAGCATGGGCTCCTGGTTCGAATCTCGGTTTGGCCATGGGTGTTCTTGGTGAGTGTCCGTTAATCAATGTCATCATATCATCACTTATTACTCATCTTCATCATCGCTATTTACCAAAAGTGAAAGAATAGCGACACTAAATAACAAAAATCCAATCAAATGGAACATCTTCACCGATTTAGTTCTATACCGTACCAAATTCCCAGTTTATTACTGCTTCTTGCTTCATTTTACAGCATCTCAATTGTTTTCAGATTCGAAAAAAATTGGAATGTTGAGCAGTTGATTGTTCATTGCTTCGTTGTTTGGATTGTTTAATTAACGTCGCATTAATTAGTTTTAGACCAATCATGATAGAGGGAATCAAGAGCATAAAGGAAGGGGAAAAGACAAGTTAGAGACCTCCGCTCTCTTTAAAGGTAGGATTCCTTGAACAAGACTGAAGTGACTGCAGAATATTATGGATAAAATTTGTTTCGCTTTTTCCTTTCATTTCCATTTCAGTTATTTTACTTCGCTTATCTTCTACCACTCGTATTAATCGTGTTGCTGAGGAAGAATTATAAACTCGTGAAATGGATGATGAGACAAAAAATATATATGCCTCTCCCACGGTTCGAAACTGTGACCCCAAAATATTGTCTTATTTTTAAAATTTACGCCAAATAGGTTTCAGTCTCTTTCTCAAGGCGTTCCATTGCCTCTCCGATGGCGTAGTGGTAACGTCTTCGACATGTAATCAAAGGCTTCCGAATTCAATACCAGCTAGAGGAATATTTGGTTTGGATTCTACTTTAATCTGTAGGTCCAGTGCATAAAATGGACTTAAACAATTAGCGTGGGGGTTGTAGCCTGTGATGAGAACCATCATTTCAGTGAACCTTCTTGACAATGACTAGTATCACTCGAAAAATATTTCCTTACGAGTAGATCTTCTTAAGAAACCAGTTGCTGAAATGTTGTTCTTGAGGCCACATAGCACCCAGCTGTTTGTTGTTGCTGGGGCATGAGTCATGTGACTCATGCTATCAATGCTCAATCCTTCCCGAGAACTCAGATCCACCAGACAAACTTAAGCGAATAATTTGTTATTTGGGTTGCATAAACAACAGGCTTTAAGACGTTATGAAATTCTAGGTCCCGTGGTCCAGTAATTCTTTCTCCAACTGTACAGTAGTCTGACCCTATTTTATATGCTAGAATGTCGGAATGACATTAGAAACTCTTCAGAAACTAAATATTTAGGTGATGGAAGATCTAATACACTGGCTTTACAGTTTTATAAGTAAGACGTAAAATTAGTTTTGGATGCGATAAACCAGCATTGACGTATTACAGAGTGTACCTAAAATGTATCTTGAACATAATATTTCTGTCCAGCATCTTCATTTTAGAAGTCTATGACATAATTTGCCAAGATTTTATTCAACAGACAATACATTGTAATTACAAAGTGCTTATCAGCATATATTTGTTTTGTGTGCATATACCTATATATGTACAAACCTAAAATAATGCCTTCCATGAAATTAACTAACTTAAAATAAATATTTTGAAACAAGTGGCATTTCTGATGTTGGTGGCTATATACTCCCCGAGAGAAAATGGATAATTTTGCATGGTTTAGGAATTAGTTTTATATGTTTTTCTCTTGCGGAGATATGTTACAGTGAAGGAATGGTAAAGGTAAAGTGCTCCCCTGTGCATAGCACCACGCCATGAAGGCGTATAGGGGGTGTGGGGGTAACGCCCCACACTTTCTCGATCCGGTCATGAGTGGGGGTGATGTGATCAGCATCACGCCCCTGACTGCCTTTACCCCCCAGGGTTTCCCCCAGGTACCCATGTTATTCGACGCTGAGTGAAGGAATGAGTGTTGTGTTCTACTGTTTTCGTTCGGTTAGGCCTGTAAGTTTTATGCTCTTACAGGTTATACATTTTTTGGAGGGGGGGGTGTTGTAGTTTCGCCCTTGTACTTAATACGAGTAACATTAAAGCTTAGCGTGTGGTGCCTCAAGCGCACAACTTTTCTCAGCATGGAATTTGCTTTTTGCATAAACATGTTTTAAATAAATCTGCCTCTATGTCATGGTTATAGCATTTCGACGTCGCTGATTTATTTTGCACATAATTAAAAATCAGAATGACATAATGATTGGATATTTATTATATTTGATGATTCACCACATGTGAAAAGTACGAAATGCTCTGTGAAATGCTGGTATGTGGCTTAAAAACTTTAATGCATATTTTTAACAACTTAATAACATACTGCTTTACTTGCGAATACAATTTGAGCGAATGAAGTGATTACGGGATGAATAGGGTACAGAAAATTTTACTTTTTTACGTTTGGACGTTCATTCTCTAATGTTTCTTCAGAATAACATTGGCTGGCTGATGTCACGGTTTACAGGGTTGGCAAATTGAAGGCTCCAGCCTCCCTCGGATTAAAGATTGCCGTGTATCGGCTCAGTCCTAGTAAATGCATACACTTGGAGCAATATCCCCATTACTTTTTATTTCCATGCTTTTGTTCCTTCATCCTGATTTAAACACAGACAAAATCACATACTTTGCTGTTCTATAAACCATAAAAGTGGTGATTTGTCTTCTCAGATCTAGTGCAGGTCATGCAATATTATTTCAATCAGTAGCATATTCTGAAAAAATTTACATAGTTTACCGAAACAATTCTTTCATTTGTATATTAATTAGATATAATAGAAATAAAACAACAATGACAAGTCTGGCAATTTCTCTACACATATAAAAGTTAAGTAACATGGAAGAATATGCCATTGATTTCCATTAAAACCAACTATTACTAGTACACGTCCAATGTTTGCTTTAACAGTTAGTTTTCACAATCAAAATAAAATGCTTTCTTTTTTTAATTTGAATCTTTATCTTTCTTTAATAAAATACATCTGGTAATGTGGGTATTTAAGTAAATAACAAAATAGTACTATATATTTTGTTTTGTATTGTCTTGCTGTATAACCCTCTTCATGTACATCATCCATACAAAATATAAACTTTAAAATATAAAAAAAAACTTTTTGTACGATCTACTGAAGATCTAAATGTAACCCAAAATATATCTTTCTAAATTGTACAAATAATAGCATATGACGACTGGATACAAATAATATCTTGGCATTGATAAAACTAGACAGTCCTTTGTTATTAATATTTAATCAGGAACAATACTGTTTGATGCAGGAAATAATCTCCAGCACTGTGCCGTAAGTATGAGTTAATAGTGACTGTCACAATTATTGGTCAGCATAAACTTTAACCTTTAGACAAGTCTAAAATACAATCTTGCAGGATTTTCATAAACAGGTGAAATTTGTTTAGGCAGAAAATGAGGGTATGGAGACAAGCATTACGAATATCAGGTGAGTATGTTAGTACAGCAGTCAGCCCACTAGAAGATCCCCAAATGAAGGGTCACAGGGGAAGACCAGTCTATTTGTAGATTGTAGGGAGAAGTATTCCGCTGCGGTTAATGTTCTTGTGGAAGTGCGTGGGAGTTGATTTGTGTTAATTTTTTCGTTTTAAGAGTTATGTTAGGTGTAAGGAGGAAAGGTGCTACTGTGCATAGTGAAGCATGTGAGATTGTAAAGGGAAAGTTTCCTGTGCACATTCTCGATCACAGCCATTTAGGTGGTGATATGATCAGTACCATGCTCGGGTTGCCTCACCCATTGATTTGAGGCTGGGTGAGGACCAGAGCCACTTTATGCTGGGACAAGGCTGCAAAAATTCCAATCTTAGATCACCCACCCAGGGGAATCGAACCCAGTGGCAATCCAACACCCTAGCCACTAGACCACACTGGCTCTTGAGATTGTAAGTAAAGTTGTCATTATTTCTGTGAACTCAAATCTGCAGAAAAATAATATTTGATGACAATTGCACACAGCAACAAGAGTGCATCTGCAGCAACAGGTTTGTCAGAGCTGACAATTATGGGTGCACTCCTTCCCACCCCTAACAGTGTAGTCGCTTGCACTACATCACTTCCAACAGAATCTTCTCATGAGCTTTCAGTTGAACTGTTACTGAGCATTTCATTTGTCATGATCGTGAACTCGAGAATTATTCTCAACAGTATTTAGATTTAGTCATTTCCAAACTTCATGTCAGCCAAGAAAGAGAAGGCATAAACATCCAAGACAAAAAAAAAAAGTTTGTACCAAAGAAAGTACAAAATTTCAATGTAATGACTTTCAAATGGGAACCTCCACAACTGTAACTAAACTTCCTCTGATAAGACTAATGCCATTCCAACATACTATAACTCCCTTGCTTCTACTGACTAGTAGATTCCACAATAGCAATAATTAATTATCCTAACACTTCACATAAATATCCAACCATTGTTCCAAGCTAATACAAATAAAACCACCAAGTATACATACGCACTTCCCTTTTACCAAATGTTTGCCATGTGTTCCATTAGACATTTCTGCACGTTTCAACCTCATACCATCACGTTCCTTTTCACTACTGAAGACAAAAATAGGAAAGCAAAACAAAGGAAAAAGAACACATGTTTGCTTCTGCTTCCTACCCAAAACAACAACAACTAAAACTGGCAAAATTGCTATTTCTATTATAGTACTAATAACTGCACTCATCTAAACAGTTTTCAATATAAATGATTACTTACAAGACATTTACAAACTTCAACGAAAATTTTAAAAAATCAAATTTAAATAGTATATAATCCATTTACGAAAAACCTTTCTAATTTATATTAATTATTAAACAGTAACTTCATGTTGCAACATAAATATGTTTTCGGGGGGTTTAATTGAATCATGTTAATTATGGAAATTTAGAGTGATAAAGATAACTGAATTGAACAAAAAAAAATATTTGTATCGCTTTTCAGGTTGAAGCTAAAGATAGAAATTCATTTGTACAGCATTATCTAATGTAGCTCTGAAAAGTATTTAGAGGTAAACTTCATTACTAAGAGGTTATAAATTAAAATTTATAAACATAACAATGGCAGTCCTATCATATGGCTATCACATGTAACAATTATTGAACGTGCTTCACATGTTGAAGTACATTTATTACTCTTCCTAAATCAATCTACACGTAACTACAGCTCCTAAGAAAAATATACAATGATTTTGGGATCCCACTATTATCATTTACAATTTCAGTTGCTTGATGTGTAACTTTTTTACAAATAAAAACATCAATGCCTACATGTATGAACACATTTATGAAAACAATCACTACACAATATATTGAGCTTACTGTCTTGCATTTATAATCTGAACAAAATCCGGTTTCAAAGAAGCACCTCCCACGAGGAAGCCATCGATATCCTTCTCTTTGGCCAACTCCTTACAGTTGCCTGACGTTACGGAACCTCCGTAAATAATCCGAAGTTCCCTTGATACTTTTTCGGAAACATTTTCCGCGAACCACTTACGAAGTTTGTCATGGACCTCTTGAGCTTGTTGAGGAGTGGCTGTTTTTCCTGTTCCGATGGCCCAAACTGGCTCGTAAGCCAAGACAATTCTGCTCCAGTCTGGCTTCTTATCAGCGATTGCCTTTGTCTGTTTAAAAACCACTGCTTCCGTCTGTCCGGCTTCTCGCTCTTCAAGCTTTTCTCCAATGCAAGCTATCACCTTAAAAGAAAGGAAATGCATATAGATTAAAAACTTACCTAGTTGCTACATAATATTTTTTTTTATGACTGCCATCACAGGAGTCAGAGAACTTTTAATCTATTAGACTGGTGAATCATCATTGCCAGCAAATCCATTTTTATGCATTTCTGCCTCTTTAGGCTAATCGATTAATGATAAGATAAAACTGAATGAAGATACAGAGAGATAAACAGGAAGTATGTGAGGAGAATGCTTTGTGCATTGCACAAATTAGTTTCGGAGCGATGGTGGTCCAGTCGGTAGACTGCCACATGGGAGAAGCAGGTTCGATTCCTGGGGTGGGTGGTCTAAGATTGGAATTTCTCCAACCTCGTTCCCACATAAACAGGTTCCGGGCTCACTCAGCATCAAATCAATGGGTCCCTGGGGGCAAGTCTGTGGGATGAAGGTGACCAGAGCATGGTGCTGATCAAATCACCTCAAAAATGCCCGAGATCGAGAATGTGTGCTGCCCTACCCCCCACATCCCCTAAATGTGCCTTTATTGCACTGTGCTATCTATATGAACAGGGAACTTTCTTTACCTTACCTTACAAACAAGTTCCTACAAGCATAAAAATACTTATACACTGATGTCCAGGACTATAAACTGCCTCTTTATAATGCCTTACAATTTACAAAACGATCTGAAATTAATGAGTTATTTAGCCTTAAATCACCTTGATGGCCACACACATACATTTGAGTGCTTGACTCACCACTGACAGTTCCACATCCAAGTCCTGATATGGGCATCATTTAATCACCATTCACCCTCGTTGTCCAGATTTGCCACTGGAGAGGAGATTTTCAAGTTACAAAAAGATATAAATTTTAACACTGTTAAGCCTTGTTTCCATGTTAATAAAACATTATAATGCTGACCAAGGCAAACTTTTATAGTATAAAAAATTTACATAAAAATCAGTGGTGTGCGGTGCTAAATCAGGCAGGGGAACAGGTGACCTGCACTTGCCCCCTCCCCTCCCACACCTGTCGTAATATAATACAGCAGACCAAGTAAAATTCAACCCTTGTTGAAATGAACCAAATAAACATATGTTACAAATTGTCAGAAGTGACATACATGAAGCATGTAAAAATTATGACAATACCAATGTTAAAGCAAATATGATATAATCTAAAGAAAACATTAAAAACAAACTTGTTGATGCTCAACAGAGAAAAAAGTAATAAAAGCAATTTATGAGTGATCAGAGAAAAAAAATGATTTGTCGAAACCTGTTTCATATCTCTATTTGTAGATTAAATTGACTTTTTCTTTTTGTAGAGTTCAGCATTCTTGTAATTGAAACGTCCCCATTGCAATAATGGCAATCAGATGGCCGAGTTTTTTCATGACGTCCTCTAGATTTTTAGAAATTGTGTCAAAACCCGAACTGTTCCATACTCCCTTCTCATGAACAAACAGCCAGCCCCCGTGGAGGAGTGGTTAGCACATCACGCTACGACACCAGGGGTCCAGGGTTCGAATCCTAGCCTGGGCATGGATGTTTGTGATTGTCCATTCATCAATTTCATCATATCATCACTCATCCCCATCTTTGCATGTTAGCCAAAAGTGGCACAAGAGGCGAAGTAAAATAAAGCAAATCAAATCAAAATCAAATCGGGAACAAACAAGGACAACAATAATTTGCCACTGGAAGAGTATCCAGTTAATCATTTTACAGAGTTGTAGTAACTTGTTTGAAAATGCCTTGTGTACGATTTCTTTTTTGTTTTTAATTAGGTTACAATAGGTGTTGGTTTGCTGTCTTTTCTGTAAAGTTCAATGAACTAAAAGCTTTCATCTTCAGTCGGTCGATTATACAACATTCGCAACCCTACACTCACAACATTCGCTTTCTTGTCCTGTTACTGTGTGCGTCTCGGGGCTGATGGAATAGGTGGACGCGAGCTGTTCCCTCGGAAGCTATTTTGCAGCATTTAGCTGACGCTTAGACTGTAGAAGATTTTTCCAGTTCATTATGACTGGCAGATGCAATTTTGCAATGAGATTAGGAAACTATAGACTTACTATACTCAAAACTATCACTACAAGGCAATTAAACTTTAGCACATAGCAAAAACGAATTCCCTGTCTCTCGTAGGGAACAGCTAGAGAGTTCAGCTTCCGTGGTGGGAGGTGGCACCATGAGGATCGTTCACCTTCGCACGTGGTCGGAAATACTCGGCATCAGACAGCATAGGGTGGGACGACGAAGGGAGGTGAAGGAAACAAACATCCAGCCACGGTGAAATTTTTTCTTTGGCATGTTTCATTTTGGAAGAAAGAAGAAAATAAATTTAAATTTTTTTATACTATAAAAGTTAGCCTTGGTCAGCATTTTAATGTTTTATAAATTTTACTACCAAAAAAAAAAACCTTCAGTGAGTAACTAATGCTCAGACACAAACCCAAAATTAGTAGAGTATCATCGTTACGAGCATATCACCATACAAAGATATTAAAAACAAAATAAAAATCATAACATCTGTAGGGGCAGAGTGGTCAGATAATAGATAAAACTTGAATAGTAGCAATAATAGTAATTATCATGATTATGATAATACACAAAATAAAACATTATAAACTAATAAAAAACAATTGTATTCCATTTTTTTTCAATCTTTGGAGAGACTTCAACTTGATACATCACATGAGTGAATATCCAGCAAGAACTGTTTCTTCATTTTATACATTACATACCCTTAGTGTACTGAAATGCATATTTTGTTTGGTTAATAACTTTCACACATGAAAATTATTTTTTGAATTTATTGGTACAACATGAAAACCTGACCTGTCTTGTATTTTACACTATTTTTTTTTCAATCTAGCACACTTTTTACTTTGTATATTCTATTCAAATAATAACAAATTAACTTTATTCATTTGACCCCTGACCCTCCCAATGCAGAGCCGCAGTGGTCTAGTCAGTAGTGCATCTGACTGCCACGTGGGAGACCCAGGTTCAATTCCCAGGATGGGTGATCTAAGGTGAGAATTTTTCTATCCTTGTCCCTGTATAAGTGGCTCTGGGGCTCACCCAGCTTCAAAGCAATGGGTTCCTGGGGGGTGTAAAGGTGCTGATCACATCACCTCCAAAATGGCAGATATCGAGAATGTTTGGTGCCTTAAATGTGCATTCACGGCACAGTGATTTATGCACAGAAAACATTACCTTACCTACCTCCCCATGCCCATAGCTGGATATCTTCTGAACGTAATCTGACTATCTTGTTTTTGTCCCCTGAAATTTTGGACTCACCTTGGTCCTTCTTCAGGAACAGGGGAAAAGTGGAAGCGTTAAAATAGTTTAGAGATTTTTCACTTCTTCACGTATTTTGATTGATTGATTTTACTTCGCTTCTTGTGCCACTCTTGGCTAATTTGCGAAGATGGGGATGAGCGATGAAATTGATGAATGGACAGAGAACATCCATGCCCTGGACTCCTGACTAGTGATGGGTCGTTCATGAATGAGTCGTTCAAAAGTAACGACTCTCTCTTGTGAGCGGTGAACGACTCATTCACCAGAATTGAACGACACGTTCAAAGAGTCGTATGTGTGCCACGACTCCTCCGCCCGCCAAGCAACTATTATTCCCTCTCCTTTCCACGAATTTTGGGAGGAAGGCGCATGCGCAAGTGTATACTCGCCTGCCGGCCTGAATTTTTTAAAGAAAGCAAGTCGATTCTGCGGGCAGCAAATGGGGACTGGAGAGGAGATGGAGGGGGGTCCTCTCTGTTCCTTTTCCCTACCCCTAGTTGAGTGAAGCTGGCTGAAACGTACCGTGTACGATGAGAGGGGAAGGAGTAGACTCTTTGAACGAAGGAAAGAGTCGACTCGCGAGTGTTGTTTCCACAGAGAGAGCGCGCAAGCCCAGGCCATGACGGGCAACAAAGAACAACCAACAAATTTGTCCTGTAGTTTCAAATTCGGCCAAACCATTGCGTTTCTTCGCCGGAAGTCAAGCCCCTGGAAGCCTATACCCAGTTATGATGTCCAGACAAAATTAGCGCTAAAATTACAAGAAATTAAATGTTAGTAAAAAATATTAGGGGTGTCTTGTGAAAATTTTGGGAAGGTGTTAGGCAGAGACCTCTTGATTACAATATTCCGATTAGCCTATTTTGAGTTGTTATTGTTTAAGTCCACTTTACTGGACCTACAGTTTAAAGAGGGATCCAAACCTCTACTTTGTATTAAACACGGTACGCCTTGATTACCGGTGACGTTATCACTACGCCATCGGGGAGACCCGACTAGCCTATTGGAGCATAAAATTGGACTTATAACAATTTTTGCCACGCAAACCATTTTAATACATGACAGCGTTAACCACTATGCTATTAGGGTGAATCAGAAAAAAATTGTTGAAGTGACACTCAATTCCGGGATTCCTCTTAGCGCACAGTTCTAACCACTCTTCCACAGAGGCGACTGCAATTGTGGGAAGTGAATCAGTTTCACAAGTAGTAGGACATTACAAAATCGCAATGAAAACAGGACCAACCCTTCCAAAGTTGGTGAGATGATGAGAGACACTCTGTGTAAAATCTACTGTCCGAGAATCTCGTCTCATTGGAGTAACAATACCGATTTATGCTTTAGAAATCGATAAGCGAACAAGACCAGACAGGTGTTTTTAACTTGAAATCAAATCGCGAAAAAGATATGCATTCTCATTCACGAGTTGAAACGATGTGCCAAGTCATCTTGTCTCACCACGATACCCGATCGAGTTGCTCTTCCGCTTCGTGCACATGTAAACCTTTTAATTTACACATTCAATTTTATTTATTCAAGAAAACAACATGAGAATGAACAGAAGAAATAAGCTACTAGTTATTTTCCCATTAAGGAACAAACATTTTTCAAAATGATATAATTTCTTATAAATTAGCATGCAGTAATTATGTTTTATAATTTATTAATTCAATTTTAATATTTTAACTGCCTAACATGCTTTGTTGTATTTTATGCATCTTTTATACCTAATTACTTAGTTTAGACAGCGAGGATGAATGAATTTTACGTACAGATAGGCTAATCGGGACTGGATCTACAGTTTAAAGTGGGATCCACCAGGTATCGTTACAAGGCAAGGACGGAGGATTAGAGTAATTGACAGGAGGTTAAATACAGATTACCACTCATCTCTGGGCAGGGGTTCGAACCCGGAACTTTCGGTGTCAATGGGCTTACTTTGAGGAGGGCGACACCATTTATCTGTCACTCCAAGATTATTTCAAGCTGGTCAACATAGAAACCAAGAAACAAAGAACATGCACCATGGAGTTTGTTTTATTTATGTTATTCAGCCATCCTTTCATTCCTTGTTAAATCCTGGTAAGGAAATCGCTTCCTGTCTCGGATTCGATCCTCGGTGGAGGCAGCTTGCCCAGTGATTTAGACCCCCAGTTTAAAATGTACCTTCAATCCCGATTAGACTATCTGAGCATAAAGTGAACTTTAAACATTGTCTGACAAAATCGTTTTCATAGGACGTGAAATATTTCATTAACATTAACGTGTAAATATTTTACTAATGAAAACAGCATTAAAGAATAAATATAGAAGTTTAATCATAAATTTCATCGTACATGATACTGCAAAAAAGCTTTTATTGAATGACTGCAGAATTAGGAACAACTACATACGATGGACGTGGGTCATGTTCACGAGTGATATAAACAGCTGTTGGCCATCTGCGGTGAGCCTACGTGTTAAGGTGTTTTACTAGTAGAAAGCAACATTAAAAAAAATACATACGTATAATTTGACCCACTTTATAGAAATTCGATCATACATTATGATATTGGCAGAAAATTATATTGAATGACTGTGGAACAACAAACAGCTATCTGGGATGGACATAGAGAATGTTCAAGAGCGATATAAATTTCTTAAACACAGCTGTTAGCCATCTACGGAGAGCGAGCGGGTAGATCCAGTCTGCTGGCGAGACTGCCGCCGCCGCGCCTTGTGTAAGAGAGCTCGCGACTCGTGAACGAACGATGAGTTAGGAGAATAGTCGCTAAGGCGAGCGAGTTGTTAAGGTGCTCCACGACTCTTCGTGCTGTCTCGAGAGTCATGAACGATGAGGGAGGAGAAGAGTCGCTAAGGCGAGCGAGTCGTTAAGGTGCTCCATGACTCTTCGTGCCATCTCGAGAGTCGTGAACGAACGGCAGGAGAAGACTCATGGTGCTGTGCTGTGACTCTTCGAGCTGCCAGGAGAGTCGTGAACGAATGATGGGGAAAGAGTCATGGGACTGTGCTGAGACTCTTCGTGCTGTTTAAAGAGTCAGCAAGCATGTGTCGCAGCGCAGATCTGGAGTGCATTTTGTTGACTCGCTTTCTCAAATTTGTTGCGATATTAAAACCAGTGATCGAATGCAAAAAAGGAAGAATATGTAAATGCACGTTATTACTAATAAAAGGTTGATATAATTATATAGCATTTCTGTGCATGCTATCGTAATGCATAATTTGCATTATCCGCAGCATGAAATGCAAACTGAAACAAGATACAAATATAGAAAATCTCACTCATGAGGCAGAGTAATGAAAACAAGTATGTGCAATAAATTTTGTGTGTGTGTGTGTGTTTACTGTTTACACATATATGTATATCCACACACACACAGACTCGTATTTGTATTTTTCTTATTTTATGCCACTTTTCTTTTAAGTAATCACGACGATGAGGATGATGCATGATGATTTAGATGAAGGGACACTCGTAAAGAATATCCTTGCCCAGACCAGGACTAGAACCCGGGAACTTCTGTGGCAAGATCTAATGTCGATTACTTCAGAATCTTGGCCATCTAGTCGGCTACATGCACGCACACATACACAAAAATGCAATACAATTTATTAAACTTGAAGGATAGAGGCTGATACGTTCTGTTGTGTTCGTTTATTTAAATACAATCATTGCTTCAACACCTCCTACCCCCTTCCCCCTCTTCAGGCATGTGTTTCGAGAAAAAGAAGCTTGACGACTCTTTTGAACGACTCTTCTCAGTGAGCGAGCGCTCATGAGTCGACTCACACAAATGAACGGCTTGAACCCATCACTACTCCTGACGACTTCTTCATGGGTGTATGGAGAGTCACCAGCACCTGAATGTTCTACCAACGCAAAAAGCTTTCCTCACTGTAGGGTGTGAGCCAAAGTTAAAATTTCATGTAAATATGCGACTGTCTTGTTTTAAATTTTTTAAAGGTAATGTTTTCTCAAAGTGTTGTTTTTGTAGTTGTTAAATTTAATTACCTAGCTTACACTGATCAGTTTTTATATATATTTTTAAATATGTGGATTATTACTGTACTGCATAATACATCCTATATTTCGTTATAATGATTTAGAAATCAACCATGCACAATTGAAGTAGCCAGTCTTACCTTTTGTATTAACTCTCGAGGCCATAACTGTTAGCCATAACTTGCCAAAGGAGGTGTTTTCTGTGTTAAATTCCCTTTCCTTCTACCTGCACTTGCTGGGGGAGGGGGGTGGGGGTGGGAGAGATATTGAAGTTTCACTTTCTGTAAAAGCCTGGGCTACAATTCTTTATACATATCTGCACCTAAGCAATTTTAAAAAATCTGTCACTTGTAAATAACGCATTTTCATAACTTAAAATCCACACGGTTCGCAGGTTTAACAGGAGGATGAGCAATGCATTTAGAATACAGGAAATGGCCCAAGTTCCTTTTGTTTTATTGTGATTTCATCATGGTACGAATGCAATTTTTAACATGGTTCGATTTCGATTTATGTCTGTTAACACATACTGCAGAGTTTTAGCGATCAATTAATATTTTGTTCAATACATGTTATCATGGTTAGGTTAGGCAGGTTAGGTTTGGTTCCCTTAGCATTAAAATAAAGTCCCTAAATGCATTCTACTAAGATTCCGATTTACTTCTACATTCATTCCCACGCTTCTATGATATTTACTGTCGCTTGTCGACGGAGAATATCTTGTCCATGAGAAGTGTGTAAGGTAATTTTCAAGTTGTCAACATAAATAACTTTTTTTCGAGTCCAAACAGTGCTCATTACTTTAAGGAAGGTTGAAATTTCGTGTGACAATGATTTCCAAAATTCTACGATAATTAGTCTTTGTGCTAGGAGTTTGAGTTGTTGTTTTAAGTCCACTTTATGCACTGTAAGGCTAATCGGGACTGGACCTACAGTTTAAAGTGGGATCCGAACCACTTGTGCCTCCACCGGGTATCGAACCCGGGACCCCTTGATTACAAGGCAATGACGTTACCACTGCGCCATAGGGGAGGCCCTCTTTGTGCTAGGAGAAATAAAACAATCAGAAATGTTACCCAGGAAATGGTTGTGCTACTAAGTTTGGGGTTTGATTATAGTGTGTGTGACAAAGAAGAATTCATTTGTAAATGATTATGTCATGAATAGATGGTTGCATATACTCTGTCCCAGCTAACTGGGGCAGGCAAGAAAACAAGTCTCTGCACAAGTAGTGACGCGAGACGGTTCCACCAATGAACACGTAAGAGGAACGGGATTGCGTGGAGTGGGGGAAAGCAACTGCCTTCCCAGCAGCGTGTACTGCTTCGCTCTGGCCACTCGATTTCCTTCGCCTCTCTGACGCTATGCACGGCCTTGCTCCACAGTTAGCTGGGACAGGGTCTAGATGATATGCTCCTAAGTTACTGCTGTCTGTCCCATGAAATATGTTGTATAGTGTACAATAAGAGTACTGCATGTACCACTTTCGCTTGCTCGTACTCGATTGAGTCTCCCACGCTCAAGAATGCTACAATGGAATATCATTTTAATGTAACAATATACATAGACATGTTGTATGTGTCCTGGCAGTTTCAGCCCATCTGTTTCATTTTCATATATCACTGCATTGGTACGATACACTAAACTAATTTTAATGTGGAGATAATGAGTTTACTTAAGTTTCAATTTCACCGAGTCATCTAACGATTAATATTTGAGGGCCCAATACAACAAACAAACTATGGTTATACGTGTACTACTGGGCTTAAGAGTTTATGCTGCTTGTTTTGGCTGTTGGAGCGTTATCCACTTGTGTGAAATGCTCTCCCTGCAGCACTCTAGTGTAGATACAATCTTATAGAAAGTGCACGTGTATATCATGGCCCAAATTCACATTTTGGTAAATTTCTCGTATCGGACATACGGATTTCTTCAAATTTACAGGAGAAATTACTTACCGAATGCAGTTTCTTTATACTTGTGGAAGTTCGGGGAACTGTTTTCTCGCATCGTTCATTGAATTTTGCCGGTAAATCATCTATTTTTCAATATAAATGTGTGACCGATCCCCAAAGGGTCTTGCATCCATTTACTTCCAGGTGGATGTAACCTGTGTGTGATGACGTAATCACGGTCAGTGTTCCCAAACACGTGTTTTTGTAACCGAAGAAGGTACGTTTCCGCAAATGGTTTGTGGGGCTATGTGCCAATGGTTCATGGGGCTATGCGAGAATGGTGTGTGGGGCTATGCACATTTTTTCTAAACCAATTTTTAACTATTGTAAGTTAAACGTGACCCTACCTAACCTAACATTATCGGAAATTGTTCGTGGGGCTATGTATGAATGGTTCGTGGGACTATGCGTCAATGGTTTGTGGTGCTACGTACATATTTTTGGGTGCAGTGGGGTGGAACCACTGCATGCCGAGTACGGTAGTGAAACTGTGGCCGCCATTTTGCATGTTACCGAAGGCAAAAAAGAAACGAAGAAAACTTACTCTATATGTCGCAAATATAAGTTATTTCCGTGAAATAAACAAAATGACACCTTCAGCAATGTTTCTCAATGCAGAATACATAACTACAAATATTCAAATTCAATGAACTAGCAAATTTCAGCCATTTGTCCGATACGAGAAATTTACCCAGATTTTAATTCCTAATTAATCATGGTAGACAGGCATTTTTAGAAGTTTCACACATACTTCAGAGTCTTAGTGATTACTTTCTGTGTGTGTGTGTGTGTGTGTTTTCTAGACAAAGATTCTTTATTCGCAAGCAGCCATTTGATTACTGTTGTCCTTGACATGGGGTGCTGTTGCCATTTGCTTCACAAGTGTGGGGTGTAAAGATGTATTATGTCGCTAAATGCTTTTGTTCTTAGGGTAGGTGGGTCCCATCATTTGAGGTGGGAAATGTTTGGATGGGTCTATGGTTTAGCATGGTGACATTGAGGGGATGCTTTGAGATAAGCATCCTGAATATGGCAAGTGTCCCATGCATGTGCATAGTACGGGCAATATCACTTGAATGTTTAGAGTTACAATGAGCCCCCTCTGAGAATCTTGAAGGGAACAATGTGCTCTCGTGCTAGTGAAAACACGGCAAACCTTGAATATTGACGTCAGACGAGGAATGCCTACGTGGTTAGGTTAGGCCTGTTGGGTTAGGTTCCATTAGCATAGATACAAAGAAAAATTATTATTTTCGCTAAGAGACGCGTTAGCTTGTATTGCCTAACATGAAAAAGATCTTTCCTGTGACATCAGAACACAATGTTGCTACAGTGTTGTGCGATAAGTGACACCCATTCGGGTCGGAACCATCTTTCTTTCGTAATTCGTTAATTCTCTTCCTTTACACACAACAATCTTGCAACCTTGAATATTGACGTCAGACGAGGAATGCCTACGTGGTTAGGTTAGGTTCCATTAGCATAAATACAAAGAAAAATTGTAAAAACAGCTCTCTCCTGTGACGTCGGAACACAATGTTGCTACAATGTTGTGCGATAAGTGACACCCATTTGGGAAAAATGTCTTGTTCCGAACTCGACAGGTGGTTCTAGTGAAAACACGGCGAGGCTGAAACACTGGCTACGGAGTTCCATCGTCTTAACACACGGAACATAGCACTCTCATGCAAAAAGCAAATGGCGGGAGCAGAAACAGCGTGTCGGACAGAGATTTTCGCAGAAAACAAAACGCATTCACATTAAAATGGATCAAATCTACATTCAGGAACTTCCAAAACGCTCAAGAAAATGATTTCCGTAAGTACTTTCTCCTGTAAATTTGAAGGACATTTGAAGGAATCCGTTTTACCCATACGACAATGTTACCGAAATCTGTTTGTGCTAGATCGAACATTTACCGAATGCAGAATACTTATTTACCTGCAAACCAGATTGTACTGCATGTTCCACCTTTTCGGCAATCAGTCCATCACTCTCTCCAAACACATTCCTTCTCTCAGAATGACCTATAATGACCCATTCAATGCCACAATCCAAGATCATGGGAGGGCTAATTTCTCCAGTAAATGCTCCTTTTGGTACTTTGTAACAATTCTGAGATGCTACTCCAATAGTCCGTGGCAAATTCTGTCGGGTGTAATCAAGGTATATATATGGAGGTCCTACCACTACTTCAACATTTGGATCTAAAGGACCGGCTTTCATGAAAGTTATAATTCCATCTATGTCCTTCTTACTTCCATTCATCTTCCAGTTACCACCAACAAAGAATTTCCTTCCACTCATTTTGTAACTACTGTTAATTCAGACCACTAATAACTTCTGTATCGCGATTCAGAACAAACGACCTTGCTGAAGGTTGAAAAGGAGGGACGTGATTTTTGTCACAGACGACCATTAGTTGCACAGATTACTCGTACTCAAACATTGGACAATATTGATGTAAACTGTGCATGTAATGAAATTGTATGATCCTTTAGCCAATGTTGTGTATTTGAGTTCGAGCTTTAAAGACCGATAATTGCACTACAGCGCAGAAGAAATAGCTTGGCAGTGACGTCATCTCCCACCTTCACCTCTCCTTCCAGAAGCTAAGGCTCATTCGCTAGAGCGGACGGCAAGGTAACGTGCAAACCAATCGAAATCATTCCGAAAGGGGTGATGCAGGCTTGCAAACCCCCACACTGCTACATTAGTCTAACAAACCGCAGCTACGAGCGAGGGATTGCAGGCTATTTTGTTTCTTTGTTAGGGAGGGTTTTTTTGGCTGGTTTTGTCATTGTTGTACAATGAGCAGTGGAGTAAAGAAAGGTAAGCCCTTGCACCGCGATGCAAGAGAATTAGTTTTCAATGTGTATAAGTACTTTGATTGCGATGAAAACAAAACCACAGCTGTTCACAGAACGCCCGTGGCGACAGGTGTCAGTGAAAGATCTGTGTGGAGAATTTTTAAGGAGAAAGACAAAAGTGTTGCGATTGCGAGCGGGAAACCTTTTCCAACGGCGGGCAAAAACCGACCGAACGCCCAGCAACGTGTCACAAATCTGGATTCTTTTGATGAAGCAGTCGTGCGCCGAACAATCCATGATTTATACACGAAAGGCATTGTTGTCACCGTACATAAACTGATGAAGGAACTGCAAGAAAATGTTAATTTTAAGGTTTCGCGTTGGTCGTTGCGTATGATCATAAGAAAATTAGGATTCAGATTTAAAAAGCACAGCGGAAACAGCAGGAAGCTACTCCTTGAACGAAACAGCATCGTTGCTTTGCGGCGATCATTTTTGCGTGAAGTTAAAGAACTGCGCAGAGAGCAAACCGCCGGTCTTTCATTTACATGGATGAAAGAACACACACCACACTGTCCCCAAAGTTTGGCTGGATTCCAAAGATTCGGGGGGGGGGGGGGGTTAAAAGTGCCAACAGGAAAGGTTCCCAGGTTTATTATTGTGCATGCCGGTGCTGAAAGTGGATTTGTGGAGGGGGCGAAGTTAGTGTTCCTTTCAAAAACAACTTCTGGTGACTATCAAGGAGAGATGAACACTAACAATTTTATGTTGTGGTTCGAAGAACAGCTTCTTCCCAATCTGCCCCCAAACTTGTTATTGTGTGTGACAATCCTCCATACCACAACAAGTTACTGAAAAAATCCCAACATCAAACAGCAGAAGGATGAAATTAAGTCGTGGCTATCATCTCATAATATTCCGCATGCAGAAGGTTTGCTGAAAGCCGAATTATATGAAATATTTAAAATAAAGAATCATAAAATAAACATCTAGCAGTGCTAACATTAAATTGAAAATTTGCACCGCGATCTTTACTGCTCATACTCTTACTCGTGCCATGGTTCCTTTCATAGTAGTTGGCAACGCTGACTTAGCAGGGAGTGGCGTCACTGCCAGGTTATTCCTTCCCGGCTGGGTGTGCGGGACAGACTTTTTTTTGGACGGGGCGGGAAAAATACGCCCTTTTCCCGACTAAGTACGGGAAATATTCGAAATTTCCCAAAGCTCTAAAAAATCTCGAATTCTACACGTCATTTTCAACTTAAGTGATTGTTTTTGCATTTCTGGAATAAAAACAAACAATTTCGATAAGTTCCAGATATTTGCAATGCAGAAAACGTCGAGAATTAACAACTTTTTAAAATGAACATTCGGTATTTCCCGACTGCTCGGGATCCAGAAAAGTCCGGAAGTCATTTCCTGAAGTCGGGATCGGGACGGGACATTTCTTTTCCGGTCCCCACTTTTCGGAATCCCGCACACCACTAAATTGCACACGAGCACAATTTGTGTGTATATTTCTGAATATAATCATTGAGTTAATAGGAAAAATTCCATCACTTATTAAATTTTTGGGATAGGAAGTTTTCAGGAATCAACTTAAATGTTTTCGGAATTTCTGGTATGACGTAATTTCGTAGAATTTCATGACACGTAGAATTCAGTATTTCCACATTGTTGTTGAGAATTTCATTTTCATACGCAAATTATCAGATTTACCGGGAGGCACGTGTTCCACCAAAATAAATAATGGTACTATTATCGTATGAGGGAAACACCTACCATGCACCTACGAATCATATATTTCGGACTTTTTTAGATTGCTAACGTAATATTTTGGAATGCGGAACATTTCTTAATGTGAAATAATGCATTTCTAACTAAGATAATGTATATTTCTTCTATTTACGAGTACTTACTGTTACTTGTTGTTTCGAATCTGTAACACATTATGGCCGTGATAGCGTACTGGTTTAGGGGGCGTTCTGAGAGTGTTTTGTCGATTTATGCAGTGTTGCAACCTCGTTCACCGGAAAATATCTACTTTCGTTCCCGGATTTGAAATTATGCTAATACGTCTCAAACCATTGACGTTAGCCTCACAAACCATTGACGTTAGCCCCACAAACCATTGACGTTCGCCCCACAAACCATTCACGTTAGCCCCAAAAACCATTTTCCGTAAGGTTAGGTTAAGTTAGGTTAGGCAAGCATAGTTAAAAAAAAAAAAAATACTTGACACGTCATGTTCTAGTGAAAACACGGCGAGGCTGAAACACTGGCTACGGGGTTGCATCATCTTAACACACGGAACATTGCACTCTTGTGCAGAAAGCAAATGGCGGGAGCAGAAACAGCGTGTCGGACAGAGATTTTCGCAGAAAACAACACGCATTCACATTAAAATGGATCAAATCTACATTCAGGAACTTCCACAACGCTAAAGAAAATGATTTCCGTTAAGTACTTTCTCCTGTAAATTTGAAGGAATCCGTTTCCCTCATACGATAATGTTACCTAAATAATTAGTAATTATATCATTATACCTGAGAACACTATATATATATATATATATATATTGATGCGTTCGCTGGTTTCAATTACTTAAACTACGGGGATCGTTCCTGTGAACGCTTTAGGGGTCAGATGGTAGAGCTAGGTTACGTTTATGGTCCCCATACAATCTCGCTGACAGGCTTCTGGCAGGGAGTGGAATGATTTCAAGGGATGTAGACGACGTACATCTTACCTCTCGGCCAAGCGGTTGAGTGCGGACGTCAGGCGACAGAGCACGGAGTCCTGAGTTCGACGGCCCACGGTCTTCTTGCCCTTGGCTGGCGACGAAGCACATGTTGGTCTTGGAGTATCGGCCCTAGAAAAGGAGCCGGGACGATGGTCTGTCCGACGACTACAAGTTGTAGGCCGTGGTGCTGAAGATAGTCAACTCGCGAATGTACTGCAGTTGCCTTAGGCGAAAGCTTCGTCTCGGTTTCCCGAGCCGGGCTGAGACCTGGAAGGTGTCGAGGTCTTCGCCTGGTATTCTTCTGAAGGTCCTTGGATTCTGAGACTTGACTGAGCCTTCACTGAGACTCGAATTCTGGAGCTTAGGCCCTTTAAGCTACTGGCAAATACTTCCTAGCTGCTTGGACAGCACTTCCGTATTTGCCAGCCGATGGCGGGCTTGAACCCGGTAGTATCGAAGAATGCCGTGTCTCCTGACGTCATGTGTTTCCGCTATTTGTGGAATGTTACCTTGTGTTGTAAATTGTCGCTTGACCGAGCACTGATGTCTGGCGAGAGATTTTACCTTTTTTACAGTCTCCCTTGAATCGTTCCACAAAATATATATATATATATATATATATATATATATATATAGTTGACTGAAATCATAGAACTTAAGACCTTCTGTAAACAAAAGCACGTGTACCTTAACAGTGTAGCCATTTCAAAATATTCCACATAGCCTACTACTGTGCAAAGACATTACATTTGTGAACCGACGCGGAATAAGCAGTGTTTCACTGATGACCTGTTGGGAGTTGATGTACGTATGTAAAAAATGAAAAAAAAATCAAAATGTACATCTTGCCTGGTCGCCGACTTTCGGACTCGCCACCGAAGTTCTCTGGTTCGAATCCCGGCATGGGTGTTATTTGTGAGTGTTTCTTCATCAATTTCATCTAACGATCATTTATCCTCCTCGTCGGGATTAGCCAAAAGTGGAAGAATCAAATACAAAATTTACATCTTATCCCCTAGGAGCTAAGATGGTTCCGTACCAAAGGATTAATTTTTCTCCCTTCTGTTACTAAAAAAAACCTTGCTAGAAGAACGCGACACATTGAGATAAATTAAGTTTCAAAACCGGGTTTTCTTGATTAAATTTATTTGGTGTTTCAAAGTGTTATGATTTATTATTATAGATAATGAAAGTAAGCTAACACGTATGATATAATTGACTAAATTAATAATTATTAAAAAGAGAAAAAGAATGAAAATAACTAATTTGGAATTCAAATATCACGTATCCTTGAATCGTCTTCATCGTCTCGGTATCTAACTACAAATGTGCGTCTCAAAACGTGGTCGATCTACACCTCAATGTCACACATTCCAGTATCCTCCAGGGTATACTTCAACGTCTCTAAAGTTACATCATCCAAAAATACACTCGTATGTCCTTTTCACCCCATTCGAAAATGCTGGGTTATGCAGCAAAAACACCAAGGGAAACTAAATCGCAACATTGTCGCTGGCAAAAATTTGGGGAAAGAAGACGGCAAGATGCAGAAATATTTTGAGGCAGTCACATTTTATTGTAACCTACATATTAATAAAATGAATATTTGGGGTCGAATTTTTAAATATTATCACATTCTTCTTCTCTCTTGTTGAGAGGTGTTGATTTCAAACCAACCTCCCCCACCCCCACGGTTTGCCCTCGCCCTCCTTCACCCGCAAAAGTATTCCGGAGTGTGAGGATGCCCTCATGATGTCACCATCCGGATGATAAACACCTCTGGATTATTCGCGATTAAAATTACCACCTGAGCGCTAGTGTCGCTTCCAATATGGCCGCTCTATGTAGGATAAATCTTTGTTTACATTCATTAGTAGTACGTAATAGCAGCGTGTTGTCATTGCTGGTATGGAAGAGACGTTTATAATACGCGATATTTTTAAATATTGCGAATGCGATGTGAATTCCAGGAACTATATCGAAGATGAAGCTGTGCTGAGAATGAAGCATTTAATTATGATAGGCAAAGATAACATGTAAAACGCAGACGAACTAATATATACGCACTGGTTCTCCAAAGCAGTGCTGTTTCATCTGCACCTCGGTTGCTACTCAGAATGATTTGAAAATAAAGCAAGTCACCTGTATTACATACCTTGGGCAGGAGTAAAATGTAAACATGCCGTTGCAGTACTTTCCCCAAAGAGGCAGGCTAGTTTAACAACACAGGATGATAATAATAATAATAACAACAACAATTTCATTGAGGCTATCTTCAGTTTTCACTGAAAATTGACTTACTGAATGAAACAGCAACATTAGCATGTCAATTTCCTTTTTCTGACTTACCATTATGATTACAGGCAAACTATTTTCATCTTCGCACTTAATCGACTTGCACCTGTTCCAAATTACATACATACTACATTGTTTTCGAAGAAAAAAATGTTATATTCATAAAGAACAATTTAAAACTTGCTTTCATGGTAATAAAATCATCTTTCGGAAAATAAAGTGAACAGACTCGTGCGTTCTTCGTAATTTCCTTCCCGCATTTCAGTTATGCCAATCTTGCCAATCAGTTCTGTTTTCCCTAATTTATTTACAAATTTCATTTTGTTGATTCCACGGGGGTGGAAAATACATGTAAGCTTTTCACTTGTCCTGACCCACAAAATGATTTAGAGGAAAAAAGTGAACAGTAGACGTTACTTTTTCGCATGTTCCCCATGCTTTGAACGGCTTCAACACAGCGAAGTGTCCTACTTGGAGTGGTTCCTGAAAATCCCACCAGATGGCATATCGGATAATTTTAATCGCAAATAGATCGAGTCCTCTGTGTCTCTCCCCCCCCCCCCCACCCAGCATCATCCTCACTGACAATGTGAAATCGCACTATCATATGCCCAGTGGTCAGAAGTAGCGAGCTACTTGTAGCTATAGCTGTAGCGACGCTACATTTTGAAAATTGTAGTTGAAGCGGTAGCGAAGCTACACAATTTCTGTAGTTGTAGCGAACTACATTTTTCTCGACATTTTGAGGTGAATTTTGAATGTGGCAACAGCGTCAGAAAAAATACATAGGTTCATAAATAGGTTCATAAATACAGTCTATTACACGGATGTACAGATTATCTAGATTGTAGGTTATAGATATTTGCGTAATTTATTTAATTAGTAGCTGAATAATTCAGATATCCAGATAATTAACTGACATATATGAATATATTCCTGCTAACAGCTACGGTTTTTTTTAGCAGCATCGCTATTTTGGGGAGAAACATGCCTCGTTTGCTACACCCCTGGAAAAATGTGCCTCGTTTGCGTCACCCTCCGGAACAAATCCTGTGGATATCCATGGTGTAAGACACACCAAAATGTCATTAATTGCTGTGTAAGACACAACTTGCAGTGAAAAAACGAGTGATGGAATTTCCACTGCACTGACAAGGGAATAGTGCCAGCAATAAATGGCTTAGTACGTTAACAGCATTGATCATCGTCAGTATATAGGATCTCGCCAGCAAGAAATTATTATTACAATAATGATAGAGTTTCTGGAATTACAATTATTTTCGCGATAGTATTTGTTCACAATTTTTAAAATTACAATACGTTTAGAACACTCAGGTTTACACGACAGTTTCCTCAATAATTTTATCATATTGCAAAAATTATGTACGAGATATTGAGTTTCCTGCAGAAACGACAATTTTCTTTAGTTAATATACATAGTTTTGAAATGTATGTATTTCTCCTACTTCTGCTAATAATGACATCATCATCATCCTTTGCTGTTTTCTGCCTCTGGCTGGGTCGGCATAGAAGTCAAGCCTCTACATTTTTTCCTGGTCTTTCACCACTCCTCTGTTTCCAAGGTGTTCCAATCTTGTCTCCTAACACTCTCCACTATTGCTCTTTCCACCGACATCTTGGTCTCCCCCTTGGCCTTACTCCCACTTCTTGTGCATTGTAAGCTCTTACTGGCAGTCTTTCTGCATCCATCCACTTCATGTGTCCGATCCATCTCATCTGTGCCTGATCTATTCTGTCCTGAAGCTTCACTACACCCACTGCCTGTCGGATCTCCTAATTTCTTATTCTATCCCTTCTAATCTTCTCAAAAGACTCCTTAAAAATGTAATCTCCACTGCCTGCATCTTTCTTTTGTCTCTCTAGGTCATTGTCCAAGTCTCTGCTCCATACATAATTATTGGCACATAGTATGTGTTATATATTACCTTCTTGCATTTCATAGGTACATCCCTGTTCCATATTAATCTTCGAACGCTTTGATATAGTCCACCACCATTCATTTGTCCTCTTCTGTTTACCTCCTCATCTATTCTTCCACTTCTCTCAATCATGACAATGAGAATGAATGGTTTATTTAATTATTCGCTTATCTATAGTCGCTTTCTGACACTTTCGGCTAATTGTGAGAACGATGAAGAATGATGAATGATGAGCAGTGTGGGGAATGGAGAAGCAGGAGGATCCCATCCTCCCAACTTGGCGTCTTTCCTAGTTTTTGTTTTGAGTCCATTTTATGCATAGATAATCTGATCGAGACTGGATCCGAACCACTATATGCCTCTGCTGGGTATCAAACCTGGTGCCCTTTTGTAGTCAAAGGGTTCAAGGTACTTGTCATTCAAAATTCTGACTTCATATCAGTCTATAAAAAATGAAATATATATATTCTCAAGAAAAATATGTTGATGTGAACATAAATACGTAATCCTACCAAATTTTATTTGTGTATAGTTGTAATAATTAATTTGGGTAACACCCTAATTGCAATATTCATATATCAAATTTGAATTGATATGCCACTTGCATAGGTATGGTATTCTCGAAAACTATAGTAAAAATAAGTAACTGAAGTAACATTGCTATCAAAATTATGGAATGACTGGTATCATGATAATACGTAATTAACAGAATCTATTTACCAGTAGTAGGGGATTTTTTTAATACCCATATCGTTGTTTTCATTTTTTTTATGCAGAAGTAGCGCAAAAAGTAGCGAGTAGCGAACAGGTGTAGCGTAGCGAGCTACTTTTCGGTAAATGTAGCTGTGGCTGTAGCGAAGCTACATTTTGGAAGGGTAGCTGTAGTTGTAGCGAAGTTACTTTTAAAATGTAGCGTTCTGATGACTGAATATGCCGACATTCGACATACCACTTCCGTTTCTGTACTTGACTTAGTGAGAAGGATTGAGGTTGGCAACAGCCTAATAACGGATTTCTTCCGCATCACGTAGTCCGTTCTATGAAAGTACGCTAATGGAAGAAAAACGTGTAAATTACATTGGATTGTACATTTTAAAATATATTTTCATTAAAGGTTTCTGTTTATAATAATAATGCGTGATGATTGTATAAATTACAATCGATCACGTGAACAGCAAGAAATTAGCGCCGGTTTCGAACATGGCGACTTCTATGCGTGCAGCAAGGTATCCGTGTTCTCCGGGTTTATTTCGGAAATACAGCCGTTTGAAAAGTGGCGAGAAGCAGGTTATTCTAACGTTTATGTGAAGTTGTGTCGATCGTATCCTGAGAAAGCAGTGAAGTTGGTGTCCAAGTGTAGTTGTGTGTCTGCGTCTTGTGCGAGATAAGCGCAATACTGCGCAAGGTGCATTCGTATTTTTTCAATCAAAGAACTGTCCACTGTGGGGAAGATGTTGATAGTGATGATGACGATCTCCCCGTTCGACGTTAAATCCCCTCTAGTAGTTGTATTTACAATATTATAAACTCAGGAAAGTATGAACCCCCCTCAAGCAGATTTGGCTACACTTAAAACTAGCTCAACATGCCCATATGAGGTTTTTGCTCAAGTGTGGAACCCTGTCTAATCCAAGATTTTTGTAAAAATGCCCTCGGGAATTTCTCGGAAAGTATGACCCCCCTCAGATTGATTTGCCTATACTTACAAAAGCTACATCTGCCAGATTTTTGTCCATAAGCTTGTCAAAAATATGCCTTTTTGATATTGTTTTGACTACACCTAAAACTAGGCCAAAAATGCTCATATAAGCCATCCACACCCACACCCACCCACACACACCCACCCACACCCACACATATTTACTTCCGGTCCGGGTGATCCAGCTCCGCCATTTCTGTAAGTAGAGTAGATGGAAAATGGCGGAGCTGGATCACCCGGGCGAGTCGTAGCCTTTTATGCTGTATATTTTAAGATACCTTCACGATAAAAAAATTTTGCATTACATATCAGCTAGTATTGTGAGAGTGGCTGAAAAGTGTGGGTATGTTGTTGCAGTGCTCCTCATATTTTTTAAAAAACACAAAAATATAGCAGATTTGTATAAATTGAATTTGTTTGATTTAATATACAGAATTTTTTATTATTCATATCAAACATATTTACACACACACACACACACACACACACACACACACACACCCACACACACACACACACACACACACACACACATACACACAAACATATTTACTTCCGGTTTAAGTTCAATTGGGCACCAGGCTCAACTTGTATATCTAGTATTAAGATAATATAATTCTTCTAGAATTGCTCTGTGACTCTCTCATTTCTTACATCATAAACATATGATTTTTCACCTATGAGAATAACACTACATATGGTATCATCAGGTAATGCCTCATGGAATTCACAGATAATTTTAATGTTTGTCCTGTCATTAACCACAACTTGTTTCCTTTTTGAAGTGTTGATTACAAACATGGGTCTCTGTGTTTTGAATTCATCTGGTGTGTAATACATGTCAGTATTGCCAGTAGTGACCCTTTTGAATGCTGTAAATGCCTCATATAATTTGAGGAAATCATCCTTGGACATGTCTAAATTATAATTTTCTCTAGGAAATACCTCATTTCTGCCATTTTTAAGATATATGTTCTTGATGTTGCAGTTATCAAATTTACTTGAATTTTTTTCCTGATTGTTGTGTCTTCCAGTCTGAAACAGTACCACCACAAAATCCGGCATGTCATATTGTATACTGGAGAATGAATTTGTGGCATCAAACTCATAATAGGTACCAGATGCGGGCTTCTGTACACATTGATATGTATAAAATTGTAAAGGAACCTGTGGATTTTTTATTATATCTGCTTTGTATTTAAGAGCATAACTGGCTTCATATTCAACAACTGGGATTCTTAGCTCCATAGTCTGAATAATGCATTTGCCCTCATCAGGTAGGGTATTGGGCAGAGCTTCCCCTGTAGAGTTTATTGTACTGTACCTCATCAAAGCATTATTATCATTGGCAGCTCTTCTAAATGTGATTCTTAAACCACCCTTCCACATAATATCTTTATAATCTGAGAAGAATCCTGGCAACAGGCGCATGGGGAACAGTACTGTGTGGCTCTTGGATAATATCTTATCACCAGCCTCAAATCCACCTATTTTGTAGTAAGAAGCCTCGGTTTTGGATAATTTTAGTGTGGCCAAAGCTGTGGAGGTAATGCCGGGATAATCTATTCTGTTTATAACAACACCATGCTTTCTGATCTCAATTTCAGAGAATAGATGAGGCACGAAATTATCGACCAATCTTATATTTGAATTTGCCGGATAATCGGTACCATCGAGCTTTACAACATCAAATTTGATGTATAGATCTGCTCTGTGGGGGTGTATAAATCCATCCCCTACATCAAGATCAACCTCAATCTCTGTGTTGGGTTGATTTAAATTTGCAAATGTCCTCCTGTTTGGAGGGAATGATTGTAGCTCATAACTCTCAATATTTTCCATTTTTTTCTTGTATGTATTTTTATTTAAATATTAATCTCTATGATTGCAGTTGTTGTGGCTCCAGCAAAATCAACTAATTCTTCTTTTTCATTAGTGACCATCAATTCAATATAATCTATTCTATTATGGCACACAGGAAAATATAATGTTGGGGATGGATTGTAGATGATGGGCTCCATAAATTCAGAATTAGGTTTGAATGTTGCAATGATCCCAGTTTGTTTGTGAGTGCCTATGCCATTTGATTTGGTGATCATACCCTCTGCCACATTACAGTCAATATTTAGAGTCTCTATGGCCAAGAATTTAGGTATATTCATAGCAGTGTGTTTGATGCCTGGTTCAAGTTTTGTGTTGTTCTCAAAGCCTAACAGCTCTCCTATAGTACCCAGATCCACTGTTTCTGTAGCAGATACAATCTCTACTCTGTGAGTGACAGAATTTTGACTTAACACTATACCTCTGGGTAATTGAGCATTTAGAGTGGACAGATTATACTGCCCTGGAGTGATGACAATTTTTTGATCCCCTACTGCAATTTTGTTGTTGTGGTGTGTAATATTAGGGATCAAATACATGCCATAAAATGCTCTGAGAGCTATTGTTTTGGGATACACTATGTCATCATGCAATTTGAGTTTCAATATTGAATTTTGGCTGGTGAGATGGAATACCCCCATGATGTTTTAAATACCACAAGGCTTTTTGAAAATCTTCAATTGATGGTTTATTTATTTGAGACATATATCTAAGAACAGATAAACACAAATGTCCACAATTAACATCTTTGAAGTTTTGAACACGGGCATTATTGTAATAAAGATTAGCTGAATTTAGATATTTTATTAAATTTTCAGGTGGAACACCTCCAAATGAATCAAACACAAATGCCTCATTTTTTAAATATCTAAGATAACAAATCCAGTGAGTGCCCTGATTTTTGTACTTATCCAAATTAACAATGCCACACTCTTTGTTGAGTGGTTGTTCTGGTAAAGAATCAGACATGTACACACCTCTAAAATTTTTGATGCCCAGTGGCTTGATTAAAGCTTCAATATCTTGGTTTGTAAGCGGCTCTTGTTTTTTTTAAACTTATTCATGGCTCTCTTAACACCTTTGCCTTGTTTCTCAATGGCCAGGTTATGGCGCCTCTGCTCATCTAATTCTGCCTTATTTTTTTTGGCATCTATTACTGTTTTTGCTATGGCAGCTGATCCCCCAGCCAAGCTCCCCACAGCCCCGAGAGCAGCTAAGATGGCAGGGATAGTAAATATAAATCCCCCCACATGTGATTTTTTTCTTGATTGCTGTAATTTTTTTAATTGGGGGGTACTAAGTAACAATTTCATACCATGCCCCTTTGCAAGACAAGAGCTTTTTTTCTTGCGCTGCTTTTTGGTCAAAAGACTGTCAATAGTTTTAAGAGATTTAAGACCTGCATAAGGTATTTGATACATAACACCCTTGGCCTTCATTGTAGGTTTATTATATACATATTCACAACCCCCACCCCAGTTTTTGTTTGGTGCTCATAGCTATGGTGGTCCCCAATGCTGCTATTTTTTCACTTAAAGAAGCATCTTTGCTTACAAATCTACCAAATGCAGCCTCTTCTAATTTCTTGTCTGCAACATGTCTCTTGTCAAGATCAGAATGTGTGTTGTATGCTATGTCATGGTCTCTACAAGCAGCATCTAGGGGATTAACACCAGGATCACCTCTGTTTAATCTATGGTCCAATTTTGTGCCTGGACCACAATATTGATAGCCTGGAATGTGTAGTTCAAATGGCAGCTTGTTTATAATGTCATTAACAAGGCCCCGACCCTCAGAAACATTCCAAAATTCAGGTGGTAGAGTATTAATAATTTTTATAAGATATCCAATACCCTTAGTGTCATTCACTATAAAATTAGACAATTTAGTGCTTATCATGTCCATAATTCCAACCTTTTCATTGTAAAAATTGTGGTTCCCAGCATTTTCCTCCCCAGCTATTACCAATAACCTATCTACAAGTTTCCTGACATCATCAACCCACACAAATTCTTTAGGCAGGGTGTTGTATTGTTTGATTCCACTGCCAGTCTTGATCAGTGACCATATGGGCTTGATTAAATTGTTGTATTTTGCTCCACTGCTAGACTTGACTCTTTTTTGTGTGGGATCATTGTTCTGGTATAGAGCATCTGATTTTATTAATATTTCTTTGTAATATTCATAATCTTGATCTGTATAGCTGCCAGGTCTCTTCCTAGTCATCAGTTCCCACAATCCAGGTGTGCCGGGGTACTTAACAAAAGCACCTTTTTCTCCGAGACGAGATTCTGAATATACAATCAGATCATCTCCCATAAATGTTACTCTGAAATTGCCAATTCTATGTATGATGCTACCATCACGCTCTGTGTCAGCATATAAGCCAAAAACCTCATCTTTGTTGTCTTTAGATGTGCTTAAATATTTTTGAGCAAGAAGACCCAATTCAATAGGATCCTGAGTAGCTTCAATTCTTCTAGGAGCAATAGGACTAGGTGTATGAATACTGGAAAGTGGGGTGAATGGATAATCTAATATGTTCCTTGCAGCTACAGGTACAAGCTCTGTGATCAAATTTTGATTTTGCTCTGTAACAGTTTTGATATTTTTACCTAATTCACTAATAGCATCAATAATAGGCTGTTCTGTTTGTTTGTGTTTTTCATAAATTCCTCGGTTCTCTGATTTCCATCCCTTAAATCTTTTTACAAGATAATCTCTTAATTTAAGATCATCAATGATTGGCCTTTTCATGGTTATTTATTTATGTTTCAATGTCTAGAAAATTGTTGATTTTATTTCTGTATTTGCCACTATTGGGTGTTCTTGTCATATCAATTGTGACAAACCCATAACTGTCCTGGTTCCAGCACCTGCTGCAAAACTTGGAAAAATCATTGTAGCTCAAGTCCCCACCTACATATTCATCATGTATGTGTTTGAGGTTGGTATGATCCTGATGAAACACACATATAAAATTGCTGTTGTCTCGGATCAGCTGCTTCGGTATTTTTGAAAAAGTCTGTGCCAGGTAGAAGCAATCAATGTTTTTGTGTCGGCCCTGTGTAAAGAAATTTCTAACCTTGTTTTGATTATCCAGTATAATGTCATCAAACACAACAACAGAATTATCGAGACATTCATGGAGTGGCTTAACATCTGGTTCAAAAGTGGCTATATCCAATCCATCATATAGCTTCATCAGCTGCTGATATTTTAATTGTTCCAAGCTCTTAGAGAAGATATACAAGTGCCTGTTTTTCCAGTCTAACCAGTTGGGTGCCAATAAAAAATTATCAACCATTAGTGTAGTTTTACCACAAGCAGATGGCCCAACAATAAGACACCTAATATTATCAGGCAGCAATTTTCCATTTCTCTTATTCTGCTGTTCAGGTTCTGGCAGCCTTTTTATAACATCCCAGGTGCTCATATTATTATTTTGTCTGCATCGATCCAGCTGTGTTCTGGGAGTCCTAGCCATTTGACAAGTAACTTGTTGCCTTTTCTGCGGATGATTTTTTCTATGAGATATGTGTCAGGCTGTTTAGTTTTGTTGAGCTCTTCTTCATAGAACCTGCCTTTGAGAATTTCTCCTCGGTGATCCTTTATTATATATGTGTTAAGGGTCCCAGGTTTAACTTGAACCAATTTAAATAATTCAGTGCTCCAGTTTCTTGTAAAGCCTCTTTTGAATAAGTGCTTATATTTGCTGATTCTTACTTGTTCACCCACCCTGTATTTGGCTTTTCTTGTTGTTGGCTGATATCTAGGATAATAAACAGTACTGATAAATTTTTGCTCATCAGATGAAGTTACTTCAGAGGGTTTTATGTTGATTGTGGAATGGACCGAGTTGTTATATTTTTGTAGAAGTTCTGGAAGAATATTAATCCATTTATAATTACCTTGGAGGGTAAATTGTTTATACATAAGATTTTTTTAAGTTCTGTTGAACCTCTCTACAATTGAGGCCTTGAGGTCACTGTAACTCGAATAATGTTGTATTGCCTGGCTTTTAATAAATTGTTGAAACACTGAATTATAAAATTCTTTGCCATTATCTGTTTGCAAATAGCGCGGTGATCTTCCACTCTGATTGATGATTGTTCTGATGGCTTCTGTAACACATTTTCCAGTCTTGGATTTGAGTGGCACAGCCCAGGCAAATTTTGAAAATGTATCTATTACAGTGAGTAGATACTTGTAGCCCTTGTTGATTTTGTCTAAGTTTTTCAGCTGTCCACTTGCCATCTCAATCAAGTCGCTCTGCCATAAATCATCTATGCCTTTTGTGACTACTGGCAGTCTCTTAAAATTATGTCTGGCTTGTCTGTGTAATTCATCAACAATAATTTGTCTAGACATAATATGTAAACAAGAATATTGCAACTATAGGGTGTTCAGCAGCTGATACTGCAGGATTTTCTAAATATAATTTGTCCCCTATTTGTATTTTAAATTCCAAAGAGCCATCATCTTCAACATATGCTGTTTCTAATGTATTGGGATCTGTAAAATCCTCTAATTCTACACTGGTGATTTTCACTTTGTTATCAGCATTTGTTATTGATAAGGTAGGGTAGTGGTGTGCCTGTGGTTGAAGCCAATATTTGATTTTGATTGGTCTCAATGTGCCCCCAACAAAAAACTGGTAATAAAATTGTGTAGGGGACAGCATATATATTTTGCCACCTGGTGTAAATGGAGAATCATATTCTTTGTTGGGGATGCTGTACAATTCAAGAATTACTGTATGTTTAGGATTTTCAATTATGCCTGTTATTTCTTTTTCTGCTGTGAGCAATCTGCTTGTTACAGATTCAAGGTGCTCATTGATGGTCCTAACAACATCATCATGGCCTGGCTTGATTTTTATGTCCACAACAAGTTTCTTGTATTGTTGCACAATCTCTTGGAGCTGGGTGGCAAAAACAGACAGAGCATTTGCTTGATTGGATTCCATGGTCCCTAGCTGTTGCTTGATATTAGCTACAATTTGTTGCAAATTTTCAACAACTGCCAATTTTGAATTTTGAGCAGTAAGATCATGGACCTGTCTTCTGATATCCTCAAACAGGGCATGCAATTCATTAATATGTTGATTTGTTGGTAGAGTGGCCACTGCCTGAGTGAGATGTTTGATCTCTGCCTGGATATTCTTGATATCTTCTGATTTCAATATCCGATTCACTGCTCTCTTAATATTTTTAAGTTCCTGTGATGTAGGCAGATTTTATACTGTATTTTGCAAAGATTCAAGTGCCAATTTTACATTGTTTAATTCAGAAGCATCAGCCACATTTTGCATAGCATCTTGGAGCAGGGCTATATCTGCCTGAGTGGGTGTGGATTGTTGTAAAATTTCAAGCTTTGTTTGGATATCATCGATCAAGTGATGAAAATGAGATAGCTCAGATTCAGTGTTGAGGTTTTCAAGCTTTGTGATTTGTTGCTGGACACTGACAAGGGTATCTACAATACCGGGCAGGCGGGATTCTTGTACATTTGCCAAATCACTTTGCACTGCTGCTATTGTACCTTCAAGATGGGTTATGGTACTTTGAATTTTTCCAAAATCTTCATATGTTTCAAGTTGCAGCTTAATATTTGCTACACTCCGAGTTATTGCACTCATAGCATCAGAAGATGGCAAGTTGTTCATAAAATTTTCAAGTGTCTCAATTTTTTCTTTAACCTCGGCTATGGCATTGTTCAGAGGGCCCAGATTAGGTATTTGGAGGGACTGAATCTGTTCCTTTAGAATGGAAATCACTAGATCAAAATCTTCTTGTGATTTTATGCTTTTGACAATTGTTTGGAGCTGTGCCTGGACATTATTTATTTGCTCTTCCAATTGTTGTTTCAATTGCTCAGAGTTGTTAGCCTGGGTCTTAAATTTGGCTTGAAGAGCTGCTACAGCCTCTTCTAACCTTTGAAAATTATCCAATGTGGCCAAATCAGTATATTTCTGAAGCAGCAATTTGAGTTCAGAATCAATTTTAAGAAGAGGGTCCATGCATTGTGATTGCAAATTTGTAATTTCTAATTGAAGACTGGCATTGAGTGTGGTTTGTAAAGCCTGTAAATCACTTCTTAATTTCTTGACTCTGACATCAAGCATCAAAATCTCGTCACTGTGATCTTCATGCTTTGTATGGCCAAATATATCATTAGGCATTTTTGTTTTAGTGGTTATTTATTATAGAGTATCTAATTCTTAATTCTATAAAAAAAGGTATAAGCTTGTCATATGATCCCGGGACCTCAATATATAAACAGCCACCAGCAGAAACAGTATAAACAGTGCCAGAAATCATGTTTGAGTGCTTAATTCTATAAATATTTCTCCCTATTGAAATTTTAACATCACCCTCAGGAGTTGTAATAAATTGTAATTGCCCACCTACAGATAATTGGTAATGATTTAAATTATTGTTAAATATGTACAATGTTTTACCTGTTTCATCATCAATATCTGTAAGTATGCTGTTCAGATGAATAATTAACAAAGCACTTAGTTTAGATATTATATCAGAAGAGGGTTGTGGTGTTGGCAGCTCCATAATACCTTGTTTTTTGAACCCAAATAAGTTCATAGGCATGTTTATTTATTTCAAATCATGCTCTGTGCTTGGGCATTGATTGCCATTTTTCAAATCACAATGACCCCATGGTAGAGTATGTATGCCACATGACAAAATACATCTCTTATCATCATGTGGGTCCAGAGCCACTTTTCTTACAATATTGCTAGTCAATAAGTGATCCACACTCTGAATTCTGGATTTTGATGTTCTGATGGTGCTACATGATTTGAGGCAATTTTTATAATCTTCAAATTCAAGCTCCTTTTCAACAGTTACTTTGCCAATGCCCTTGGCTTTTTTGGCAACAGCACCACTACATGTTTCAAAACTATACATCTTGGCTCTTAACCCAGCAAATGCCACAATAACATCACCAAGTGTCTCATCTTTTAACTTGCCAGGCACCTTTTTGTTGTGGGGTTGAATTCTTGTATGTTCACTGGTATCAAAATATTCAAGCAATTCAGGCTGTGACATATCTTTATAAACATCTTCTGTCCGAATATCAAAAACAAAACTATCCGTGTCCATGTACATCAATTTTACACGATTCTTATAAAAAGGCTTCAACACATTATAATACAATTTTAACATATGTAATTTGGCCAATTCCAATATCACAGCCCCTACATAAATAGGTTTATCAAACTTAATTTTTGTTTTTTTCATGTTGAAAAGTGCCATATTTTCATCATAAATTCTTCTATAATTGAAATTAGGCTTTGCAACCAATTTTTTGCTCAGGCTGGGGTCAGTAATTATTTTAACATCGGTATGTTTTCTGACATTTTCAATAGTTTTGCCATACACAGAATTGACCATCAATTTAAACAAGGCCTTATCAAATTGGCTTTTTGCAGATGTTCGAAGCTCTGTGTTTGTATCAATATATGGCTTCAACCATTTTAAGTGCCTGAACCTCAAAACTTTGCCAAGTTTGGTCACTTGAACACCATGATTCATCAGGAACTGGAGGTTTTTGTAATATATGACATAACCCTGTTTTGGCTCCAGTGTCATCATCAATTTCTTCTGTTTAGAGCCAGGTGAACACTGAACCTCGGGAATTGGGGGCAGATCAGAAAATTTGTTGTGTAAATCATCTGGAATTGTCAGATCAACCTCTAAGAAGAGGCCATAGTTACTGTCATCAAAATCCTTAAGATTCTCAATATTAAAATCTTCGACCCATTCAAGCCCTGCATATGGCAGTTTATCCATCATGGCATAACCATACAGGCTGTTTGCATCTACATACAGTATATAATTTGATGGCAGTGCTGGATCATAATCAGGAATATATTTGTTATTTGCTCTGGCATATCTCTGAGAACATTGCACCATCCCTCCTCTTATACATTGTTCCATAAACAGATACATGTCTTGATCTTGGATCAGATCCAATTGCATTTTAATGTTTAAAAACATTGCAGCCCATGCTAGGCCCGGAGCACTGTAAAAATACATTGGATCCAGCTTATAATTTTGCATAGAAGATTTTCTGAATGCTTGAAGTATATCAGCTAAGAGGGTCACATCAAGTTTTAAATATGCCATGTGATAATCACCAAATGTCTGGCATTTTAAATTGTTCCACATCAATTGGGCATGGTGATAATCATCATCAGTGATTCCAGATCCTCTGATTTTGCTGTAAAACTCTTCTTGTGGTGGCAAAGAACACTCATCAAATTTAGAAAGATCTGTAACATAGTCATATGGATATATACCCTTCCGCCTAATTAATTTCAGGTCCTGATTTGGAAACAAAGCACATGTGATTTTGAATTGATCATCAGATAATTGAGTGGCCAGTGTAGCCAGGCTAGCCGATAAAATTCTGTATGAATCAAGAAATCTTATGTGAATAGGAACACCATTAACTTTAATTATTTTGCTAATAGCAATATATTTTTCATCATTTTCTGCTAAAATATTTAAATTCTGCTTGTCAAACCCCTCGTATCTGATCAGATGATGGAAATCATAATTGGATGCACCATGGCAAAATATTGGGACAAATTTTGGTCTCTGGATCTTAATATTACAGCTATTACACAGGGCCATTTTGAATTTACCATCTGTATGAGAATGGTGTTTCACCTTGATTTTTGTATCTGAAAATTCAGAGTCACATACCGGGCATTTTTCTGCATTGTTGAAATCTTCAATCTGTTTCTCTGTTAAAAACAACATGGGTTTTGATTTTAATAAGATATTAGATGCTATGTCATGGCACTCATTTTCTATTCTATGTGCAAATTTTTTGATGGCATCTGGTCCCATGTATATATATTCTTTACTAACAACACCATCCTGTACAATCACATAATAAAAGCTGGAAGGTTCATGTAACTGGTATGGTGTAATTGAAGATTCTTCAGGATGTGGGCTACAGAATGCAAGAGGTTTGAGATTTGATTCAAAATCACAGACTATATATGCTGGGTGTTCCAACAAGGCTTCAAACTTTTTGAATTCTGCATTTTCACTTGGATTGGGCATCACCATATGAACAGGTTTATGATTTTTACAGTATTTTAAATGTTCGATTAACTTGTTTTTAGCAATTTCTGCATTCACTTCCCGAACCCTATTCACCATTTTTTGACCATTAAGTACAGTTAAACATCTTCTGCACAACTTGAATATTGTATTGGATTTGTCTAGTTGTGTTCTCACTAAAGCTTCAAGATTATGTATCAGAGTGTAATGATATATGCCATCCCCTTCAATTAAGAGCAGATCAATCGGAACAGCAGAATCATCATCAAATGTACTGATTCTGAGAGGTGCTATCAAGCAATTGCCACGGCCAGTAGAACAAGTAAATACATTAATAGATAATTGTTTGCCATTAATATCCCGGGCCTTTTTTTCAAATTTATCAATATTCTGAACAGACATTGGATATTCTAAACCCTCCATTGCTTCATTAAAAATATGTTCATATTGTTTGTAATAAGTTATTCTCTGAGGATTCCTTGAAACTGGAAACAAAGCAGCTAAAATACACCACAAAAAGCATTTATCATCATTATTTTCAATATTAACCACGGCTCTTTTGTTTTTAATATTGGCCGGTAATGGCAGATATGTAGATCCTTGTAATGGGCTGAATTCAGAAATATTAACATATAACTTGTGTGGAGAACCGCATAGGCTCCATCCTGACTCTTTTGCTGCAAATTCAGAGTGTTTAATATTCAATTGATCTATCAAACTGCTTATTATTTTGTCTGAATTTGCATTTGAATATACCGGTACAGTTTCTGTTATGTGGGGCTGTGTAAATTTTGTGCCATTTGGCTTCTTATATTGTGTAAACAATTTGAGGGACAGCTTATAAGAGCCATTTTGTGCATTTAGAATTGCCTGCACATCAGGATTTACACTGTTCAAAAAATTCTTAATACCACATCTTGGCTCTGATACAAACCGATAATCCCTTAATTGGCCATTAAAACTGCTATGGATAGGTGGTTCATAGCGTGGCTGCTTTGCAGGTCCAGCATTAACAGGTGCTTCATGCTTCCTTTTCAGACCAGATGTAGATGCTTGTGGGGGCAATATTGATGACTGTGCAGAACAAGTATTTTTATGTGTATATGTGAAGTATTGCATGCTATATTTTCTATGGCATTTAGGGCATATTTTTGTGGGAGTTCTGTATTTGTCTGGATTACAAATCTTTTGGTGCTTGGCCCAATTGGGGCTGGATATATTCTTTTTGCATTGATTACAATGTTTTTGATTTGGCATTTTTGTTGTTGTTTATTATATAAGATTTCCTGGGTTTCAATTCAAAATTCTATGCTTAATAAAAAAATATCAATTGGGTTCAGCAGTGTGCTTTCTATATTTAGTGTATGTATGTATGAGTGTTAATATTTTTGGCTTTGGTATTTATATAAAATTTCTTGGGATTCAAATCAAAACTCTATGCTTAATAAAAAATATCAGTTGGGTTCAGCAGTGTGCTTTGTGTGTGTGTGTGTGTGTGTATGTGTGTGTGTGTGTGTGTGTGTGTGTGTGTGTGTGTGTGTGTGTGTGTGGATGGCTTATATGAGCATTTTTGGCCTAGTTTTAGGTGTAGTCAAAACAATATAAAAAAGGCATATTTTTGACAAGCTTATGGACAAAAATCTGGCAGATGTAGCTTTTGTAAGTATAGGCAAATCAATCTGAGGGGGGTCATACTTTCCGAGAAATTCCCGAGGGCATTTTTACAAAAATCTTGGATTAGACAGGGTTCCACACTTGAGCAAAAACCTCATATGGGCATGTTGAGCTAGTTTTAAGTGTAGCCAAATCTGCTTGAGGGGGGTTCATACTTTCCTGAGTTTATAATATTGTAAATACAACTACTCCCTCTTGTGGCATGTTGAGTTCGTTTTTGGGAAGCAAATTTGCCAGACGGCACTCATTGACAAGGATAATATTGTTGTCTCGCGCCGAAAATGCCTCCAGTTCAAAAAAGAACTGCTGAATCAAGGTAAGAAAATACATTACTTGCATGAGACGTATAGGTAAATAATGTGATCATTATGGTCTCATTATTTTCCAGTGCACGAGAGACAGAAAGAAAGATAGACAATCTCTTTTTATTCCTCGGCTTATCTTTGTTTAGCTTCCGCTAAAACTGGCGGTATATTTGTTGCACAAAGGATAAAACAATACTCTGACTATCAACAATGTTGGGCAATAATTTGGTGGAAGGCAACAACAAACCCAAAAGGCTTGAATTTACTGAAACAGTTCTCTCACTCTCTTGTAAGTTTTACTTTGGGGCTGTCATTTTGAGGGGGGAGGGGGATCTGTTGACCCAGTCTCAAATAAATGGAACTTTTTGCGTAGAAAAATATGTTCACTCTTGAACAAGAACACGTTTTTAATCATTTCTCGAAAATTTCTTAGGTAAATTTTTTATATCGGACAAACGGATTTCTTCAAATTTACAAGAGAAATTACTTACCGAATGCAGTTTCTTTATGGTTGTGGAACTTCGGGGAAGTGTTTTCTTGCATCGTTCATTGAATTTTGCCGGTAAATCATGTATTTTTCGATATAAATGTGTGACCGATGCACGAAAGCTGTTGCATCCATTTCCTTCCAGCCGGATGTTGCCTGTGTGTGATGACGTAATCACGGTCAATGCTGGTCAGTGTTTCCAAACACGTGTTTTTGTAACTGAAGAAGGTACGTTTCGACAAATGGTTTGTGGGGCTATGTGTCAATGGTTCGTGGCGCATTTTTTTCTAAACCAATCTTTAACTATTGTAACCTAAACGTGACCCAACCGAACCTAACCTTACCGGAAATGGTTTGTGGGGCTATGTATGAATGGTTCGTGGGGCTATGCGTCAATGGTTTGTGGGGCTACGTAGGTATATTTGGATCTAGTGGGGTGGAAACACTGCATGCCGAGTACGGTTGTGAAACTGACCGCCATTTTACGTGTTACCGAAGGCAAAAAGAAACGAAGAAAACTTACTCGATATGTCGCAAATATAGCTTATTTCCGTGAAATAAGCTAAATGCCACCTTCAACAACGTTTCTCAATGCAGAATACGTAAGTACGAATATTCAAATTAAATGAACTAGCAAATTTCAGCCGTTTGTCCGATATAAGAAATTTACCATTTCTTAAACTTCAATGTATAGATCTATCAGTTAAAATAGGAACACGCTTTTCCATTCTACGTAAAATTAAAGGTCGGTTGAAGTGCCAGTGAACAGCATATGATGGCCGCGCCATTCACGAATAGCTGACGCGGAGTGATACGGTGTGTTTACAGAGGGTCGTAAGGTTCGTGATTCCGACTTTAGCTTACTCATGGAGAGGGGGTGATGGGGCTACAGCCCATCCCGAAATTTTGATAAAATTAAAATTTTCAAATTAATGTACTAAAGAAATCGATTTTGGTTTGAGTTGGTGTTTTAAGTCCACTTTATACACAGTAAGGCTAATCGGGACGGGATTTAAAGTTTAAAGTGGGATCCGAACCAGTGTTTCTTTCAGAAAATTTTCTCCGGGGGCATTCCAGAGAACCAGGAGGGCAGGGACGTAGCTAGGTTGATCAGGGCAAAAAGAAGCAGATGTTTCTTGAAAATGAGTGGAAAGTTACCAAGGAAGGATATAAACTCGATACATTACAAAGCAGGGACGTCGTTAGGGGGGGCCCGGGGGGCACCGGCCCCCCGAAACGTCCACGTGGCTCCGGCAAACTGTTCTACACCTGCTGAAAATTTTACTTTCATGACAAATATTGCAAAATAGTTTTTCAGTATTTTTCTTTCAGTTAGAAACACTGTTCTTAATTTGAGTGGCACGAACCCAAAACCACATTTCTTTCTCGTTTTCCTGGTTCTAGCTTGAGTAGATTATAGAACGACCGCTTGTGCAGCGGTAAACCACATAAAATGCAAACAGTTGCAACTGGTCCAGAATCAGAGCGCAATACACGCTAAATAAGTATAATGGTGGCAGGATGCCTCATATCTCCGGGTAAGTAGTATTATTCGCACCAAATATCTATTCTACTATTGAAACAGTCTAAAACACGCAACGTGTTAAAACTAATTATCTTTACAAACTGTACGATTTCTCGAGTCTCATATTGTTCTCGATATCGTGAAGACAGATTTTGAGAATCCTCTTTAACAAACGATTGCGCAGCGATAGCATTGTTGCCTTGTAATCGAGGGATCCCGCGTTCGATACATTGGTGCAGGTACACAGTGGTCCGGATCTTACTTTAAACTGTAGGTCCAGTCCCGATTAGCCTTAAAAACACCAACTCAACTCAACTCCTTAACAAACTTTTCGAAGAATCCAAAATTTAAACAAGAACAAGTAAATACATTTTTGTAATTTTGAAGTAAATTATTATTATTATTGTTATTATTTTGGTTTTGGTTCGTATGAATCTGCCTCACACAGTAAGCTTATTATGTTGAGTCAAGTACAACCCTTGAAATAAGTCACTGTTAAGACATGTGAGGTTGCACATGTATTTAAGCATCTATAAATAAATAATAACCCGTGGTTCGTCAGACCTGGAAGGGCTTTGGCCTATCTCCCGACTACCAGTCTCCCTCCCACAATCCTACCTAGAGGTGTGGAGATCTTTAACCAGTAATGGGGTGACGTGGGGTCAGCACGTCGAACCCCCAACCGTTATAGGGGATATCCGTAAAGAATAATTATATTCTTGTGGTAAGGAGTCGTTGTCATTTAACAAACTTTATTGATTTATTCCATCAGCATTATTTAAAATGTAGTGCCATACTGAACTTACCAACTTAACAAAGGCACATTAATTGCTAAATGAGGCATTTTCCTTGTGTTGCAGAGCAGGTTCAGTTTTTGGAGTATTGCAAAGTTTTACACAGTCCGTTCGAAGAATTTTGAGAATATTGATGTTTTGTCAAAGGGACCACCCCCGAAAAAATATCCGTGGATGTTTTACAGGTTTCATCGTATTTAAAAAGGTAATTTTTCCGGTGCAACTTTCCTCCGTACAACATGTCTTTTGCCACTCAAGCTGAAGAGCCGATTCAGAGGTGCAACGACGGGGACCTTTTTGTCTCTTGCAATTTAAAAAGCCTATGTCCATGCTGAACCATAAAGTAATTAACCCAGAAAGTCCTAGCTACCTGCAGTGCGTTTCGGCGCGGCCGATAACCAGAGCCAGACGAAGAGAAGATTTTGTGGGAGGGGGTGACCTGGCTTAGTCCCCCTGATGTGCATGAAGGGAAGGTGTGTTTTCAAAAGGTCCCCGACTTCCCAGAAAGGGACGGCCCATAAAATCACTGCATTTCCTACCAATGCATTCGTTTGTATTCAACCAAAATGTATGTCACCGTAGGATCCGAGCACTTCGAGTTCTGTCGGTTGCTGGACTTCTTGAGTCTTTTGTCAACATGGTGCCAATCAGAGTTTCTTGCTGCCAAGGTCGTTGCACCTCTGAATCGGCTCTTCAGCTTGAGTGGCAAAAGACATGTTGTACGGAGGAAAGTTGCACCGGAAATTACCTTCTTAATACGATGAAACCTGTAAAACATCCACAGATATTTATTCGGGGGTGGTCCCTCTGACAAGACATCAATATTCTCAAAATTCTTCGAACGGACTGTGTAAAACATTGCAATACTCCAAAAACTGAACCTGCTCTGCAGCACAAGGAAAATGCCTCATTTAGCAATTAATGTGCCTTTGTTAAGTTGGTAAGTACAGTATGGCACTACATTTTAAATAATGCTGATGGAATAAATCAATAAAGTTTGTTAAATGACAACGACTCCTTACCACAAGAATATAATTATTCTTTACGGATATCCCCTATAACGGTTGGGGATTCGACGTGCTGACCCCACGTCACCCCACTACTGGTTAAAGATCTCCACACCTCTAGGTAGTATTGTGGGAGGGAGACTGGTAGTCGGGAGATAGGCCAAAGCCCTTCCAGGTCTGTCGAACCACGGGTTATTATTTATTTATAGATGCTTAAATACATGTGCAACCTCACATGTCTTAACAGTGACTTATTTCAAGGGTTGTACTTGACTCAACATAATAAGCTTACTGTGTGAGGCAGATTCATACGAACCAAAACCAAAATAATAACAATAATAATAATAATTTACTTCAAAATTACAAAATGTATTTACTTGTTCTTGTTTAAATTTTGGATTCTTCGAAAAGTTTGTTAAGGAGTTGAGTTGAGTTGGTGTTTTTAAGTCCACTTCATGCACAGCAAGGCTAATCGGGACTGGACCTACAGTTTAAAGTAAGATCCGGACCACTGTGTACCTGCACCAATGTATCGAACGCGGGATCCCTCGATTACAAGGCAACAATGCTATCGCTGCGCAATCGTTTGTTAAAGAGGATTCTCAAAATCTGTCTTCACGATATCGAGAACAATATGAGACTCGAGAAATCGTACAGTTTGTAAAGATAATTAGTTTTAACACGTTGCGTGTTTTAGACTGTTTCAATAGTAGAATAGATATTTGGTGCGAATAATACTACTTACCCGGAGATATGAGGCATCCTGCCACCATTATACTTATTTAGCGTGTATTGCGCTCTGATTCTGGACCAGTTGCAACTGTTTGCATTGTATGTGGTTTACCGCTGCACAAGCGGTCGTTCTATAATCTACTCAAGCTCAAAACATCGTTTGGACACAACGGCAACACTCAACGCCCGACCCTGCCTGTTGTTGACCTGCGACTGCTAGGGGAGGAAAGACCGCTCCCTCAAAATTTCGAGAAACAACGAAGTTCTAGGTTCCTACACTGACATCCACTATAGCTAGAACCAGGAAAACGAGAAAGAAATGTGGTTTTGGGTTCGTGCCACTCAAATTAAGAACAGTGTTTCTAACTGAAGGAAAAAAATACTGAAAAACTATTTTGCAATATTTGTCATGAAAGTAAAATTTTCAGCAAGTGTAGAACAGTTTGCCGGGGCCACGTGGACGTTTCGGGGGGCCGGTGCTCCCCGGAACCTCCCCTAACGACGTCCCTGTAGGAGAGTGTTGCGAATCTCATCTGCGAAATACAACATATTTGCGTTTAACTTTGAGAATTACCAGTGGTTGTTCGTGGTTCGTCAATGAACTTGACGCTGAACGTTACAGGTGGGAAATGACGTACAGTAACAAAAATAAAGTAAAATGCGGTGACCTAAGTATACTTAGTAATTCAATGTGGAAAGACATAGATTTTGCTTTTTATTTGTATCTGTTTCTTTTTATTCGTCTGTTGTCTAACAGTTACAAATATTATCTTGTGCAATTAGCATTACAATTGTAAATTACAAAACATCCATCACCTTCTGTTGCAATTTATCATCCAGAACAAATTCCACAATGGTGAACCAGTATGAGATGGAGAGTGTTCATGTTTCTCTAATTTCCCATTTTTTCCCAAAGCTTTTCTGAAAGATGTAAAAGGAGCAGTTATGAACACGCCACCTGTCCTTTGCAGGACTTTTGCGTCATTCATCATGAAATTTTGGCATAGTTTACAAAACGCGCCTCCTTTTTCTTCACTATACTCCAGCCACCTTTACTTTTCTTCCAACTATTTGTTGTAGTGACGTCAGCGGCGTAGTGCCCACGTAAGGCTTGTAAGTCCACCTTACAAGTTGAAATTATTGAAGAAAACTTATTTCATTCCCGTATTTATCGCTTGAACACACACAGAAATATCAGACTGCAAGTAGAACTTTTAACGAAACAATTGAGGACTTCTTTTGATTCGAGTTGTTTCTCTGTAAGGCTTCTTCAGAGGACTTACGTGCGGGTGAATGGAAGAAATGATTTGGACTCGCCCATGGCGGGTGTGTTTGCTTACGTAGTATCTTCTCAAACAATGACAGGGCACCCCGATGTAAGGCGCATTACCAGTGGGTGCTAGAGGTGACGAGCTGTATCTTTGCGGGTGGCCTTGGCTACTCCGGGCAGTGTGAGAGAGATATACGTTTATGTAGTTGCCACCTACTCGCCCTTTGGGTGGTCGAAAGCAAGGACAGAACGCAAGGATAACGACGCGCAGCCGGTAGCTCCTCCCCCTTGCTACTGCGCAGGGTTCACCCGCAAAGATACAGCTCGTCAACTCTAACTGGCGAGAATATCTGTCCCCGGGCAGGCGAAGCTTACCCTGGCATGGTTGCCGCTGCGTGTGACTCATATGCTTGCCACGGTCGGAAGAGAACAAAGAAATTCGACTCCCGTGTTGTTTCAACAATGCTTGACGGGAGGTGTAACAAAACGGGTGTCATTTTTAATGTGTAAACTAACTATTAAGTTCACAAACGAGATGGTTTAATGTTGGATATTACCTCCATTAGAAGCAGCGAAGTTAACGATAAAAGAGGAATGTCTGGCAATCCTAGATCCGGCAGCGCTCGCAAAGTTTGGCGCGTGCATCCCAGTTGCCCGTAATGATAAAGAATGCGCGTAATACTTAGCGTTATGATTTACAGAATTTTTTTTGACCTTTTCCTTTCACTAAGTTGCTTGATATGCTTTTCAAAATGTGCGCAAATATCGTAACCATGATAATGAGTAATGTTCTCGAATGCATTTGCATTTGCAAATTGTATTCTACGCATTTCCTACAATAAGAATAAAAATATGACATGACCTTTCCAGAAGAAGAGTTTGTGCCCTAAACTAAGCTGTATGCAAGATTTTTCAATTGCTGCCAGTTGAAAGTTGAGCTACAGGTAATTTATTCTGAAGCCGAATATCGAGTAAAGAGTGTGTTTGAACTTCATGAGTACCTGCGTACTACCCATTTGAATGAAGCTGTTGAACAAGTGTACAAACTAACAGAATTGTTCCTCACTGTTCCTGCCTCAAGCTCGTCGGTGGAAAGGTCGTTTTCTGCACTGAAGAGGATTCATACATTTCAACGCAGCACACAGACTCAGGCAAGGAAATTTGACTTGGGACTGATATCCATTGAAAAGGATCTGCCAAAGACATTGACCAGAAACTCCCGATTCTACGACGACGTGATTGAGGTGTTCAGACTAAAGGATCGTCGGATCGAGTTACAGTATAAATGAGAATTTTCATTAAGTAATACATATGCTATTATTGTTAACATAGAGTGTGTGCATTTTGTGTTTGAAATTGAGTATGCCCATACATGGCTTAGATTCAAATAGATTCTATTTAGTTAAAATGTTTTTGGGTTTTCTTTATCCAATATTCAGATCAGGTTTATCCAAGGAAGCCTTACACCTTTCATAGAATCACGCTACGCCACTGAGTGACGTTCTTCTTTTGCATTTCGAAGGATGCAGGTTGGAACTGGAAGATTCTACGGTAGACTGTGTTGGAGACGCGACTACAACTTCCCGCGCTAGGTCCTGCCGCCGAAACACTAAAATATGGCCGCGTCCGAATCGGCAGCAGATGTCACCTAGAGCACCGTTCCATCCGGGGACTCAGCCAACATCCGTTGTCCGAATTCGCGGCAGACGTGGAGTCTGAGGGAAGAGCAGAGAGGCGCGACTGATGCACTCTTGAACTCGCTGTGAGGCTGCGATTGGCAGCCATATTCTAACTTTCACTTTGTACAGAAAACATTTAGTGATTAGAGGATGAAAAACTCAGTTATACTTTAACATTTTATTAATAATACTGAATGTAGAAAAATTGTAAATGATGAAATAGCGTGTTACATTTTTAATGTGAGTAGTAAATAGGTGGAAATCATTGTCATGTTTGTTTGGCGTCTGCCTTCTGCTTCCGTGCGATGCGCCTGCGCCCCAGAGCGCGGTGGGTGAAGTTCGGGTTGACACCTGGCGGGAAAAGTGACAACCGTACTACAAGGGGACATGTAGATTCGGACGACTTGGACGTGACTTCGACGGCACGCGAGAGCAACGGGAGAGAACGGGACGGAGCGCTTGCCAATCCGGACACGGCCTAAGAGTCTATTGTTCTCTTCATTCTTCTTTTGTCGTGCAGCAAAGCGTAATATCCCACTGCAATGCAGCTCAAATGCGTCTTGTCTTTTGTAGACCACCACTTTTCTGTAACGTTTACATTCTCAAAGGTACAAAAAAGCAATGCGGTGGCTAGATTCTAACAATCACATAAATATTACTATTTTTAACTCAACACTTTTCAGTCAGTCCTCCTTTGACTCAACAATCGATTTTCTTATCGATTACAAATATACTGTTGTGTATCAATTACAAAGAAAACACCGCGTCGGCTTTGATGACAATGTGTCGGCGCTTTTGGTGTGGAAAGCACTACTGCACATTCGATATGGGAGAGAGGAGATAATTCTAGTGCGGTTGACAGTTTTATTCTGCTTCTTCTGTAAGATTGGACAAGTGTGGCCGTTGTTTACAGAGGGAAATATAAAGGTATTCGCCACACAAAATAATGCGGTCCGATGCGAGGAAAATAACGGTAGCAGAAAAGTTTTATACTTTGGTTTCGTTGTACATTTTTGTAGATTCCCTCCCTCCGCACTCCCGGAAAGGTGCCTGAAAGAAACACTGATCCGAACCACTGTGCCATGTGCCTCTACCGCGTATCGAACCAGGGACCCCTTGATTACAAGGCGACGACGCTACCACTGCGCTATCGGGGATGCCCAGTAAAGAACTCGGGAAAAACCAAAGTGTTTCTGTTGGTACAGCCATATGCTGAACAAGCCACCATTGCTCAGTAATTCGCATTAAAAAGAACACAAAATTGCATACGTTCTTATGGCGACTACGAATGTCTTGGTCTGCCTCCGCTTAGTCCTGTCACGTGACACGGCTTCAGAGAAATCGCGTTATGCTTGCTCCTGCCCCTTCTTAACTCCATGGTACCAACGCGTTCTCGTCAATTGCCCAGAGTCTCTGCCACATCTTTTCGCTCATATGCGTTGGTCCGGGAGATTCAGCTCATGAATTTACTTAATGATTTGCGGAACGATCACTGTTTTGGCCCTTTTTGGTCTTCCTGCGACGGGAAATCTCGTCTGCTCAGAATTTACGCGGTGTCGCGCACTTCTTCACAGTTGCGTGTGAAGGAGCAGAGACCTGTGGGGTGCTGCCCATTTCCCCATGGATCTCCAACGGAAACTGGCCCTGGAGGAACAAAAACTTCATCACAGCCCTGGATACCGGGTTCGTAAATATCGCTTGCTGGGCAGACATGATCACTTCATAGGCCTTAATGAAAATGAAAGGCTTCGATAAATTCTCTGGTTTTCGGCACAAACCTTTAAATGGTTTGGCAACATGGTCGGCCTACGAAGATTTCAGCATACCCTCGTAATTAGGGCGTTGTCATACAAACTAGCTCATGCATAACCTAATGGTTAGCGTTCTCATCTTTGGTTCAACAGGTCACGAGTTCAACTCATCCTGGGAGCTGCAAAATTTTAATGTTGACTCAGCATTTTGAGGACACTTCAGGCCCGTAGCCAGGCAGGGGCCAGGGGGTGCTGACCCCCATGGCACTGTTGTCAGCCCCCTTGACATTAGGTAAAACTATTTCATATAATTTACAATGAAGAGTGAAAATGTAGACAACAGATATTATTTTGCTCACAACTTGGTGAAGATAAATTCACAGAACATGAAAAGCAGCTATTACATTCGTTCATCTTGTTTATGAGCCGAAGTCTAAGCAGCGGCAAGTATTTAGAAGATTTTCTAGATTTTGGAAAGTTCTTTCATAGGGAAGGTACCTTCAATGCTCCTGTTGCGACCTCACATTTATACAGAAATCTGCAACTTTGACATCATCATCCATGTCAAAGGTCAACAACTCGCAAGTTTTGGGAACGAAAAGGAGTTTTATCGCGTCGGTCGGGGTGTAGGCACTATGATTGAATATTTTGCATTTTTTCTTGTATGATATAATTATGAATATCTGTATCAAAAGTAGTATGGAGTGTGTAGCAAGGGATGGTGTCAGTAGCAGCAAAAGCAAATATTATACTAATATATCAAATTAAATAAGTAAGACTTCAAGAGATGTTTTAAAAGAGAGAGAAAAAACTGTAGTATTTGTATGACATTCCTAAATATTATATTTTATATTAACTTTTAATGAGACCCCCAACACACATAATTTTCCTTCATTTAATGCTGTTAAAGTTTTGAAAAATGGACTTGGTTTACAAAGCCCCCCACCTGATAGTAGTATTGATGTACGCCAACGTCTGTCGCTGCATGGGTGGTCTTTAATTTGTATGTACTTATAACTAATTTGCACGGGTTTTAATTAATTTGCACGTATTTAGAATTCATTTGCAAGTACTTAGAATACTTTACATTTATGTATTTGCATGTTTATAACTTTTTATGAATATATAATTATTTATTTTATGAAAAATATGTATATAGAAGGTAATTAGAGGTACTAAATGTTATGCATATGTTTTTATATTCATTACTGCAAAGTATGTAATGTATAAATCGATAATAATTAATGTTTATAATATTGAAAATAAGTTTTCTATGGTTTATGAACCGCTTTGAATGGTGGTAATGGCTGTAGGTACAGGTGTTAATGGTACGAAAGAAGACGGTCCCGGTACTCGAACCCACGATATGTAACGGTAATAAATATAGTGCATTATGTAATAATGTTATATGGCATGTAATATATTGAGCGGAGACGAACTATGTATAACGTGTGAGCTGAGTCTGATGCCAGACAGACAAGGGTGAACTCCGCGCAGGTAGACGAGAAAGGAATTTGGGGAGTGTGCGTTCAAGGTCAAATGACGTCAGAACGCCAGAACAAAGAAAGAAACCTGATTCACCAATCAGAGAACGCCTCGGTAGATTTTCAGAACCGGTTTTTCCAAGGTTAACCAGTACGCAAGAACAGGAGAAAGGTATGCAATACTGTAGGGCAGGGGAGGGATTGATCCAGACAACAAAGGATGTCTGGAATGCGCAGCAATGGTCAAATATCTGAAGCTATGCGTCGCTTGTAGAACTGGTTTCCGCCGCCAATTAATATTCCGCTCAGGGTTGCCCCAAGGCACAGGACGCTTTAGCGCAGGGTTTTTTTATCTGTACTATGAAGAAGGGAGAGCTATCAGGGACGGGGCCTACAGTTTTCACCATTTGCTTTTATCACGGGGTAACGAACCTAGGACCCTTTGATTATTGATTTAGGTAGTAAATGTATGTTACTGTGTGCTATTTAACTTAATTTTGAGTTTATTTTTTACCAAACTTTGACTTTATGTCAAACATTTTCACAGCTTATCCTTATTTTTACAAAAATAACACTATTTGTACTATTCAGGCAACATTTTTTATTAAATTTTGGACTCGCAAAGACATTTTTTCAAATTTTTACTTATTATTTTACAATTTTATGTTAATTTTTTACCAAAATAACACTATTTATACTATTCAGGCAACAATTTTTTATTAAATTTTGGACTGACAAAGATATTTTTACAACTTTTTAACTTATTATTTTACAATTTTATACCTATTTTTAACCTAAATAACACTATTTGTACTATTCAGGCAACATTTTTTATTAAATTTTGGACTCAAAGACATTTTTTTCAACTTTTAACTTATTATTTTAGAACTTGATATTAATTTTTTACAAAAATAACACTATTTGTACTATTCAGGAAAGACTTTTAGTTACATTTTCGACACACTAAGTGTGTGTTCTCAACTTCTATCGGTTTATTAGGCTTATTATTACTCAAATAACACAATTTCAGCTGTTCAGGCAACATTTTTTATTAAATTTTGGACTCACAAAGACATTTTTTCAACTCTTTAACTTATTATTTTACAACTTTATACCTATTTTTAACCTAAATAACACTATTTATACTATTAAGGAAAGATTTTTAGTTATATTTTCGACACACAAAGTGTGTGTTCTCAACTTTTATCTGTTTATTTCACAAGTTTAGGCTTATTTTTACCAAAATAACACAATTCAATCTGTTCAGGAAAGACTTTTAGTTACATTTTCGACACACTAAGTGTGTGTTCTCAACTTCTATCTGTTTATTAGGCTTATTATTACTCAAATAACACAATTCAATCGGTTCAGGAAAGACTTTTAGTTATTCTAAACTTTTAACTTATTATTTTACAACTTTATGTTAATTTTTTACCAAAATAACACTATTTATACTATTCAGTTAAGACTTTTAGTTATATTTTGGACTCACAAACTGTGTGTTCTCAACTTTTATTTGTTTATTTCACAAGTTTATTCTAATATTTACTCAAATAACACGATTTGAACGTGTTTTTTATTACATTTTGGACACACACACACACTTACACACACACACACTTACACAGACACACACACACACTTACACACACACACACACACACACACACACTTACACACACACAGAGAGAGAGAGAGAGAGAGAGAGAGAGAGAGAGAGACAGAGACAGAGAGATTTTTTCCCAAGTTTACAGGATTATTCTCCACGTTTACTCAAATAACAACGAAAGTTTGTTTATTTTAGAGTTTGCTGAGTATTTTGTTACTCTTATACTAGGTAAAAGTTTTCTAAATATATCAGATAGGGCTCTGTATATTTTTGTTTTTGCTATTTTGGAGATGATGCGATCAGCACCACTCTTCATCTGCTTTTTTATCTTATGTACCCTAATATTATTTTGAGGCTTAGTGAATTCTAGAGCCTATTTATGCAGGAGAGAGGGCTTGAAAATTTTGATCTCAGATAACCCACAACTATTTGTCAGAGTATTTTAAAGGATATTTTATACTTATTCTATACTAGAATATCTAAGCTTGCTTAATTTTAATGCCTGTAACGCTGTTATTGTATTTCTAGCTAAGGCTTACTGGATAAAGTACACGAAATGTTTAACATTTCGACTATTTGCCTAATTTTTAGTGTAACGAAAATTATTGTGTGTCTATAAAGACTGAAATGCCTTTACCGAAGGGTCCACAACTGGACGCTTACCAACATTGTTCCTTTTTTTTTTTTAATATAACCATTTATCAATATATTGACAATTCACAGGACAAGACGAAGTTCACAGACGACTTACTATATGGACCATAGGTTCACTTGCTAAATGTTTTTTTCTATGCTAGAAGAATAATTTAGCCTTATAACCTTTTTCAAGGTATTTTTTAAGTATTACTGGATTTTTTGGGTGCATCAACATTTGGGTTATTTCCATTTGGCTTATTATAGGAGGCTACAATCACTATTTGAACACTGAAATCCTCTGATTGAAACTAAAAGCTTAGGCTGTAACTAGAGACTTAGTATGTATATTGACAATTTATAGGACAACACGAATTTTACAAAGGATTATAGGTGATGTAGGCTCACACGCCAGAGCTTTGTTAATCTGCAAGAAGCATTTACAGCTAATATTACGAGGAAATGAGGTTGATTTTTTACTGTTTCACAAGAATGCTATCTTTTATACACCCAATATTTGCTTTTTCAAGTAACTACATGTACCAGAAGTACTTACAGGCCAACTCTAACTAGACTTCGATTTATATAAATGTAGCAAGAACTATATTTCTGAGGAAGTACGCAAAAGCAGATTACCCGATTAAAGTATCTGAAAAGCAGATTTTTATATGTAAGTATATTTTTTATTGACTGGATTGTTTAACAGATCAAACAGGAAGACTGCAAAATTTATTAAATGTAGTTCAATAGTTTAGGTGGTTTCAGAGATATAAAAAGAACAAATATAAGATTTCGCTTTTTTGCTTCTGAGGCTAATCGCGACGCTAAGGGTAAATGGCCAGGAAATGTAACGGAGGAGAAACAATCCCAAAAGTTATGGGCTGCATGTAAGTTAATACCACAGAGATATTACAGTAGGTGTAGGTTCTACCACCAGAACATTTCTATCATAATAATACTGGTTATGCTGTACTGTTAGCTAAAGATGCTGATATTTGAGAAACTTAAAAGCTTATTTGCAAAATTTTAAGATAAATAATAATCTGTTAGACTGTAACATATTTTATATCCATTCTGCACAAGATCCGATAACAAAATTCAAAAATTGTAATCGCCCAGACAGGGACTCGAACCTTGGACAGATAGGTTAAAAGCCTAACGCTATACCAACTAAGCTATCTGGGCACAAGGTATTCTTTTTTGAAAAGTTAGTTATGTTAAGAAATATATTGAAACATTTGAGAACACTCTTGGTCTGGTTCGACAGAGAAGGAGACAACATTTCTAAATTTTTACAGACTGGGTGTATTTTTCCACTATAGAGGCCTTCACTATATGTTATTCGAAACGCTAAAGTTCAGCTAGCTTCCAAAATTGAGGTAAAGATTGTGTTTGGCGAGATCAACAAGTTACAATTATATCCAGTTACGGACAAATAAAGCTAAAACTCTTAGATTTACTGTACTAGCCAAGTTTTAGTAACATTTTCTTCACTATAGTACAAATACCAAAGAAATAGGTATATTTTATTTATAATTTGACAAAATGTACTAGTATTTAATTCACAAAGTTAGGTAAAAAGCAGTATTTTTAAAGAAAAAAATATTGTTACTGCCTTTAAATTTTATGTTATTTAGCCACTAACATCTGGTTAACACTGTTTGGCATCCTTTAAATAGGAAAAGAAGGAATTATTTGTTTAGTATTTTTACTACTTTATATTTATTTAAGAAAACAATTCTACAGTTTAACTTAATTTTAACAAATTGTTAGTAATTTATATATCAAAGTTATATTATTTAGAGTGTATGAAGGCGTTTAAAGTTAATATTTGTACTTATCAGTTCAACTAACAATTATATTTTACACACAAAAGATAATGTTTACAGTTAAATTACATGAATCAGAGAATAATATTTTACAGTAATTGATTCATTCAGCACTAGTCAGTACTTTTATGCATCAGAAAGTTTTCTTAATTTTCTATTACGCATGCTATTTTGGGCTATTCTTAAAATGTATTTCTAGGGCAAACTGGATTAATTTTCTGCTTATAATGCACAATGCATTGTACATTTGTTATATTCTCTATTTACAATCCAAATATTATGCTTATTTAATGTATAACTAACTAACTCTCTAGCCTTCTTAAACCCGAATGTTCATGGCTGCAGCAACACATGCCTTTCATCTGTCCCTGTCCTGAGCAAGATCTATATACTCCTTTCCTTCCCTACCAATTTCCTTTAGGTCCATCTCTACATTATCCCTCCATCTTTGTTTTGGTCTTCCTATTGGTCTTTTACCATCAGGTTTCCCAACAAGAATCCTGTATACTCTTCTTTCCTCTCCCATTCGTACCACATGATCTACACACCTAAGTCTTTTTGATTTAATCATTCTAATAATATCTGGACATGAATACAAATTATGTACTTCTAAATTATGTAACCTTCTCCACTCATTTGTCTCCTCATCTGTTTTTAGGCCCAAATATTTTCCTAACGATCTTATTTTCAAATACTCTCAATTTATGTTCCTTTTTTTCAATGTAAGAGACCAGGTTTATTTACTGTATTTAACTTTTATTTTTTGTAATTAACAAAAATTAAAAGCTTATACTGTAGTTATTATATCTTTTTCTATCAGCTTATTTTGAAATTAATATTATTAGGTATAGTCTTTGATTTATAACTATATTGCTTTTTTATCAATTTATCTAAGAGTACACGCAGACAAACACATGTGTACACACTTTTATGTAAATAGATATGCCTTTTTCCAATATTTTAGTATGAAGATTGCACTTTAGCTATTTAAGCAAGGGTAGGAAAGGTAGGATTTCTGAGAATTTGTTGCAGGATTTTGTTGTCCAAGTATAGATGAGAGCTGAGCTGGGAGACTCTTTTGAACCTTTTCATGAGAGTTTGCATGTGAACTGTATGCAAATTGAGCACTATTGACTGTGCATGCTTCTAAGTTTTGATGTTATTTCACATCAACTTTGTGAGACTGTAGACAGTTTTCCTATTTCAAGTAGTTTTTATTGATTGTATTTGTATATGTTTTGGGGACTTAGCAGTTTTATGTTATGAGGCAGTTTGTTGTCGAATATTTTTACCGGATTGTTTTGAGATATTGAGTGTCTGCTGTTTTACTTGTAATTATTTTCCTTCTTGTGTTGTGTATTTGACTATATTTTGTCCAAGTTCGTAGTATTTAGAATAATTGTTATTGACTTGTAGATGTAGGGAGTAATAATCCTTTGCAAGATGCCCTATACTTTAGTCTGAACATTATTCTTAGTGTTCACTTTTGAAGCCTTAGTATTCTGGTAGTATTATTAATGTAGAGGTAAATTAGGCTGAAATGTAGGCATTTTTCTGATAAATTATACTCACTTAGTTGTTTCAGCAGGTAGAAGTTGCATGATGGTTTACTGCCGATGATGTTAATTTGCTCTTCTTATGTACTACGTATGATGTAGCTTACTTGAGTAATTGGAATTTTCTCCTGAAAAAAGGATTGCTTGTCTATTTTATTCCTATTGTGAGTCCAAAATATAACTAAAAGTCTTAACTGAATAGTATAAATAGTGTTATTTTGGTAAAAAATTAACATAAAGTTGTAAAATAATAAGTTAAAAGTTTAGAATAACTAAAAGTCTTTCCTGAACCGATTGAATTGTGTTATTTGAGTAATAATAAGCCTAATAAACAGATAGAAGTTGAGAACACACACTTAGTGTGTCGAAAATGTAACTAAAAGTCTTTCCTGAACAGATTGAATTGTGTTATTTTGGTAAAAATAAGCCTAAACTTGTGAAATAAACAGATAAAAGTTGAGAACACACACTTTGTGTGTCGAAAATATAACTAAAAATCTTTCCTTAATAGTATAAATAGTGTTATTTAGGTTAAAAATAGGTATAAAGTTGTAAAATAATAAGTTAAAGAGTTGAAAAAATGTCTTTGTGAGTCCAAAATTTAATAAAAAATGTTGCCTGAACAGCTGAAATTGTGTTATTTGAGTAATAATAAGCCTAATAAACCGATAGAAGTTGAGAACACACACTTAGTGTGTCGAAAATGTAACTAAAAGTCTTTCCTGAATAGTACAAATAGTGTTATTTTTGTAAAAAATTAATATCAAGTTCTAAAATAATAAGTTAAAAGTTGAAAAAAATGTCTTTGAGTCCAAAATTTAATAAAAAATGTTGCCTGAATAGTACAAATAGTGTTATTTAGGTTAAAAATAGGTATAAAATTGTAAAATAATAAGTTAAAAAGTTGTAAAAATATCTTTGTCAGTCCAAAATTTAATAAAAAATTGTTGCCTGAATAGTATAAATAGTGTTATTTTGGTAAAAAATTAACATAAAATTGTAAAATAATAAGTTAAAAGTTGAAAAAATGTCTTTGCGAGTCCAAAATTTAATAAAAAATGTTGCCTGAATAGTACAAATAGTGTTATTTTTGTAAAAATAAGGATAAGCTGTGAAAATGTTTGACATAAAGTCAAAGTTTGGTAAAAAATAAACTCAAAATTAAGTTAAATAGCACACAGTAACATACATTTACTACCTAAATCAATAACACTGGGGAACAGTGAAATTGCGGCACAGTGTTTGAGAGCTAATTTAGGGCAATTTCATGCTGCTGAATAATGATATAATAATATATTTCCTGAATTGGCTCTAATTTATGAAATAAATGCAACTAAACCAAAATGGTGGAGACATAAGACATACATATGATATAAATGAACTTCCAACAACAATTTAATATTTCTTTTTGTGATTACAATCATTATTATAAAAATAAATTTATATAGCCCTATGATCATAGTAATTAAGAAAATATGTACACAATGAAGTAACAAACTATGTGAAACTATACGATTTCCTGTGCTGTATTGCTTTTTAGGACAATCCCTCCGCAAGCTCCAACAGTAGTCGGCCATCATGCGGCGATCCCACCGTCCCTGGTACCTTTCTTCCATTATCCTTATATCCTGATGGAACCTTTCTCCCTGTTCTTCACTAAAATGACCAAGGTTCTCAGGGAATCTGTCAATGTGGCTATGTAGAAAATGTATCTTCACACTTATATTAGCTCCCAATTTCTCAAACTTTTTTCGGCATATTTCCAACTATATCGGGGTACTTTTCTGCTCTGTGATTCCCCAAAAAGTTTTTGACGACGGACACAAAGCTCAGACAGGCCTCAGATTCGATGTAAGACATGTAAGTTGTAAAATTGGCATCATTTATAAGTGTACGAAATTGTGGTGGTCCATCAAATATTCCTGCCTTCAATTTTTCAATACTTAGTCCTGGAAAAGTGTGTCATATATATTTGAAACAATCACCACTTGTATCTAAGGCCTTGACAAACTGTTTTATCAACCCAAGTTTAATATGCAGTGGCGGAAGGATGATTTTGTCCCTATCTATCAGTGGTTCATGAATGATATTAGCATTCCCCACTAATATTTTTCCTTGGGGGCCAAACTTTTATCGTCCAATGCCTTTCTCTAGCACGACTATCCCACAAACATAGGAAACAGGGATACTTTGTGTACCCACTTTGCTGTCCTAGTAAAAAATTCACCATCTTGAAATCCACACACACACACGAGCCACTTATGTTCAGCATAGTCAATTTTTTTCTGAAACCATTTTTATGTTTTGGTATTCTTCCTTAAGCTATGTTGTGTGTTCGATATATTGCCAAGCAATGCTTCATAAGTTGCCTAGCAACAATTTACAAATAAATAAGTTTCTTAATGGGAATTTCAGCCCAATATCAAATTTTGATATTACCGAGAAAAGCGTAGAGTAATTTTACCTCCTACATTTTCCATGGTGTGTTTATTTTTATAACTGGAGTCAATTCAACTGAACCAATCATACAATTGGCAATCACAGCTGTTTTGTGTGCTGAAACTGTTATTAAACTTTATGCCGCAAAATAAAATCTTTTTTTTGTTCCCCAGTGTAATCAAAGGGTCCTAGGTTCGTTACCCCGTGATAAAAGCAAATGGTGAAAACTGTAGGCCCCGTCCCTGATAGCTCTCCCTTCTTCATAGTACAGATAAAAAAACCCTGCGCTAAAGCGTCCTGTGCCTTGGGGCAACCCTGAGCGGAATATTAATTGGCGGCGGAAACCAGTTCTACAAGCGACGCATAGCTTCAGATATTTGACCATTGCTGCGCATTCCAGACATCCTTTGTTGTCTGGATCAATCCCTCCCCTGCCCTACAGTATTGCATACCTTTCTCCTGTTCTTGCGTACTGGTTAACCTTGGAAAAACCGGTTCTGAAAATCTACCGAGGCGTTCTCTGATTGGTGAATCAGGTTTCTTTCTTTGTTCTGGCGTTCTGACGTCATTTGACCTTGAACGCACACTCCCCAAATTCCTTTCTCGTCTACCTGCGCGGAGTTCACCCTTGTCTGTCTGGCATCAGACTCAGCTCACACGTTATACATAGTTCGTCTCCGCTCAATATATTACATGCCATATAACATTATTACATAATGCACTATATTTATTACCGTTACATATCGTGGGTTCGAGTACCGGGACCGTCTTCTTTCGTACCATTAACACCTGTACCTACAGCCATTACCACCATTCAAAGCGGTTCATAAACCATAGAAAACTTATTTTCAATATTATAAACATTAATTATTATCGATTTATACATTACATACTTTGCAGTAATGAATATAAAAACATATGCATAACATTTAGTACCTCTAATTACCTTCTATATACATATTTTTCATAAAATAAATAATTATGTATTCATAAAAAGTTATAAACATGCAAATACATAAATGTAAAGTATTCTAAGTACTTGCAAATGAATTCTAAATACGTGCAAATTAATTAAAACCCGTGCAAATTAGTTATAAGTACATACAAATTAAAGACCACCCATGCAGCGACAGACGTTGGCGTACATCAATACTACTCCTGATAACTCGTGAGCCCCTCTGGAGATCAATTCTATTTATACGGGCCTTGGACACTTGAGGTGCAACAGCAACGGAAAATTTTAAGTTCGTTTTTTATACACACACACACATACACACAGGGTGTAATGAAAATACGGGTCAAAACTTCAGAATGGATTAACATGCGCAGAGAAGAAAAGAAATTCAGATGATATTGATCAACATGGGTCCAGAAATGCGTAATTTCTGAGTGTGAGACTTGCAAGTGTGATTATACTGTACCCCAAGACATTTATTTACTGGAATTGTGATACAATCTTGACATTTTCTGAAAAGAAATCCATTCCTGAGGTTATACGTATTAACATTGGTCCAGAAATACAGTACATCATTTTATACCAATAAGACAAATATGTATTCCGAGACTCTTTCATAACCTTCTGTATATCGTTTTTTCTTTGCTTTTACTAATAGTGCTATTTATATTCTGATCTCGAACAACGTCAATAACACAAAAGGAGACCAGCAGTGAATTTTTATATTTAAGTATATAATTATTTATACACCAAAAAAATACAGTATTAGAAATATTTATTAAAGGCCCAGGTACCTGACGTCTGTGGTTTACAAACGATTCCGGAATACACAGATTAGTCAGCTTCCGGTGTGAATTTCTTGAGACATAAGACCAAACTAGTGGTTACTTCACTAAGTACTTACGTCTTCGATGTAACTTCTTAGGTATTCAATTCACTTGGCGATAAACACGCTGAAAAACACTAACGGTGAACACTTAAGGGGAGTTGGGGGAAAAACACAAATCTTGCTGACACCGAGTTCGACGTCTTCAATCTTCTAATCCTCCTGTCGTTGGTTCATAATAAACATGTAGCCTCTCTTCTTTAGTAACATGTTCTGGTAGAGATACTGCACAGACCGATAGTTCACTCACAGTTTATTCTATACACACTATATCTCTTTCCGGCTAAGATCATGGCAATTAGTTCACTCACAGCTTGTTTTTTGCCCGCGAAACCAATAACTAACGTGATATGGGTCCTAACCGTATCAATACTTGACTCGGACTGTCTTCTCTGCAACGCACATCAAACGTTCCCTCGAAAAGACGTTAACGTCTCTTGCCGCCTTTTTTTCCCCAGCGAGGTCGGGTCAACTTTTATAAGGGGTGCGTCAAGATCGGTTACATCTGCACCCCTTTGAACTCGTTAAAAATAAATAAATAAATAGAGGACGTTCGGCAAGTATGTTCCTACAAGAAGGTAGGGCATGGAATCCTTATGGCAGGGGCGGCGCCAGAAATTTTCGACCGGGTGGGCAGAAGTTGTATATTGATAGATTAGGGTGGGCAGATATAAATTGATTGATTGATTTGATTGATTGATTTGCTGTTTTAAGTCCAGCATAGGCGGAGTTCTGGAGGGGCCAGGGGGGCTGCCTCCCCCAACTTAAAGAAGACTAAAAAAATAAGACATGATTAAGTTCAATTACTACAATTTTGTTATGAAGCCATACCGCAAAGCTTGACGTTTGGCATGATGGCATGTGCGGTAATTGCGCCGCAATAGCGGGTCTTAGACGATTTGATTGATGTGTACAGTTTGAAGAAAGAAAAACTTAAAATGACTTTGTGTTGAGTCAACAGTTACTGCTGAGGCATCGAAAGAACTTTTCAATTTATTTTTTCTAAAATATCTGAAGCTTACTATTGTACCGTAACTTTTTTAAAGTAATATGAGTATTGTATCAATAAAAAAATAATGAAATGCAAAATGCAATAATCGTACTGTTTTGCTTCTTTTAAAATTGACAACCAATATACTAATTAATATTTGTTTACTTAAGCGAGGAAATTTAACATTTTAAAATCTAAAAGGCCTAAAACTCATTGTTTTTAAGTTGTTTTTTTTAATTTCCGGGGGAAGGCCTCCAGACCCCTTATAAACTAGGGGATATTCAATAACCCTCAGGTAAATAATATGCTTCTCCCAGAGTCTGCCCCCCCAAAGCAAAAGCTCAAACTCCGCCCATGGAAGAAGGCAGGTATAAATGTAAGGCCATATATACTATATATATAGGTATATATGGCCATATATACTATATATATAGGTATATATGCATGTAAGACACATATATGTACTAGTACGACATACATGCATAAGTACTCCCGATTTTCCTTCACTTCTTTTCCCTCTCCTTTTCATCTTTTCTGTTTTACTCCCTAATGGCTTCTTATATCTTTCTTTGTCAGCTTGTTACTTCTTTCTTCCTTTCACTTTCTCTCGTTCCATTCTTCAAATGTTTCTCTTAACTGACATCCACACACAAATCACATGTAAGTGTGTGTGTGTTTGGTGTCTTCCCTCTTTCTTTTCTAATCTATTCTCGCATCTTGTTCCACTTCTTTTTCTCCGATGGACACAATTATTTCAAAGTGTTTGTGTGTGCGCAGCCATATATTCTAATCACATTCTTTCCTTCATGTCAGTGTAGTGAAATAAATGTGAATTGGTTGCATAACATTTCGTTCTTCAAGTGCAAAAATACAAGGCACATACCTACTCCACTTTATATATTAGGCGACAGTGATAGAAATTGTGATGGTAGACAAAGGTGAAGGATTAAATTACTTTTTTGTAATTTAAATGCATGTTCCTGATCATATTATTTTCATCATATGAGTTTTTAACTGAAACTTGGGGGTTAATGATCACTTTTCTTGGCTTACAAGGTTATTACAACTGATAAATGTATCTGAATATTTGAAGGTAGGGCAATCGGGTGCCGGGGGAAAGGACAGTTTACCTTTTTGGTACAAAAGTCTTAGCATTAAGAGGCCATAGTGCGGGTGCAACAAGTGTCAAAATGTGGCGGGGGAACTCCCCCCTCCTCCAAATCGCGGCCACTGGATACTTGGATTAAAATTAATGTCTTATTGGGAATGTAAACACACACGGAAAAACCAATTCTTTGTTTATTCTGCATAAAGTATTCCCAGGCTTATGAAAGGCTGGCTATTTTGACAAAATATCGTCCAAAAGTAATAATCAAGTAACATTGAAAAATCTGTTAGCTAAGTTGTAATTCGTTTTCTGAAGTAAGTTTTTGTTACTCATGCGGGAGAAGTAACACACGTATGGTTAGATGAACACATGCACTCAGGTAACAAATAGTTTACATTTTGTAGAATGTGATTTTGGATGAATTCATCGAATTTGATCCCCATACCCGGTAATTCATCTCTTTTTTCACAGACGACTTGGGTTGTATGGCGTGATCTTTCCGAAAGCGCTCAAATGTCAACCTCTATCCTGCGTAGTATACCCTGGAAACTTTAATCTTGCAGGCGAACGAGTCTCTGGCGCCTGGAACCACAGTCAAAATAATAATTTGTGGGGGCGTGTATTTTCAATGTCAGCGTGTATTTGTCCCCTCCCCCCTTCGTCACTTTCACCTAATCACAATTGAACCTCATCGTCGCCATTAGCCAAATTAGCAGAAAAATGACTTCACATAGAACAAATCAGTCGAATCAGCAACAACTTACTCTTCCAAAAGAGGAGTTTCATTAGTTCATACCCCTTCGAAAGTTGAGGTTGTAATTTCAATTTCACATTGTTTCATTCTTGGATCAAGATAGCTAACTCCGTGAACAATAACGTTATTTCCGAAAGTTTCAAATATTCGTTTCTGGCAATACACTCTCTTAAATGAACGCATCTTTTATGGTGATAATATAACACGTTCCCTGTGAGTTATTTCTGTATATTTTTTCCCCAATGGCATAACGTTGTCAACTTATAATGAAGAGGTTCTGGCTTTTACTGCCCCCTACCCTGGTGGAAGCACAATGCACACTCTTTCGGACTCCACTTTCAACTGTAGGTTCAGTCCCGATTAGCCTATCTGAGTATAAAAGTGGATTTAAAAACAAAGAAACAAAATTTTCTAATGGATACTTCGTGACACCTTTTTTTTTTACTTCATCTGCATCTACAGATTCTGCTGACTTTTCGGCTGAACCTCTGATGCTTCTACAGTTTAACCCATTCTCATCCTGATTGATTAGTTCTCAAACAAAGCTTTCCTTCCAACCCCTTCTTCGTTTTAATTCTACGTAAGTTAATCACAACAAAAATTGCATGATTATGTAACTGATATTCAAAATGTATGTGTGGAACTAGGATTTCTATACAGAATTAGCCACCCATTATAAATTCAATAATTCTGTTGCTTTTTCAAAACCCACATAACTGTTACATCAAAATTAATATACCTTCGTATTGTATTGGTTATTGTGATTGCTTCTTATTAGTATTTATTAGTAGAACGCATACAAAGTTGTTATTTTGTATACCATGTAAATATTTGAAAATGACAGGTATGTAAAATATAAATATAAAAATTGTAATGAAATAAAGAAAGAGACACTTCTGGAATTTCAATGTACACCTAGTTAAAAAGTCGAAATAATTTATTGTGTTGCTGGAGGAAGCAACCCTAAGGTTTTTATTTGTTTATTTAGAGATTATTTTAATCATACGCAGGCCGGGATTTATATATGTGAAGACCTGGAGCTTACAACACCAAGACCCCAGCCCAATCCCCTCCACAGTTTCAGTTATAACTTTTCGCCAAGCTATATGAGGTAGTTTCTTATACGTATTTCTACATTTTTTTTTATCACATCCGAAGTACCTAATGTTTTTTCCCCCAGTGAAGGCCCGGAGCTGCAGCCCTCAAGCTCACCCTAAACCCTGATCTCATTTTGACCATACCCTGCATAATCTTGCGCCTCCTAAGCCTACTAGCTGCTTCTAATCTTAGAAGTATTCAGTTGGTCACAGTTTTCATGTTTCAAGATCTCTAGTAGGATAATTCCTTTTGCTTTCTAATGACAAAGTTAAATGAGCTTTTTATGGGATGATGATATGTGAACATTTCTAGTATAGATAATATTCATTAGTAAAATATACATGTAATGAACACCAGAATACACTTATTTATTGCAAGATTCACATATCTCTAAGTATATGTATTTAGTGAATTTGATTGGGTGGGCAATAGGGTGGGCACAGGAATTTTTGGGTGGGCGCTTGCCCACCCGTGCCCACCCCTGTCGCCGTCCCTGCCTTATGGGAAAAATAAAAACTCCCGGGTCCCAAAGTTCGTGTTCATTAGCACCCGGGGAGGGAGTTGCTAAATTCTCATATTTTGGGAATTTTGGACCATGATAGGGTTGTAATTAACTCCATGTTACCATTGAAGAGTGACTATACTGGTCTCATTTGCCGGCTGACCTTCGTGGATATTTCTGCTCTTGCTGTCCTCCAATGGTCTTCGGGTTTGTGTGGCTCGATGGATGTCAACAACCTCAGTTGCGAAGTAAAAATTGTAGGGGCAACACCACCCTCACAAAGCAACGTTGCCAAGCGTACGTATGTTTTTGTCAGTTGCATGCCGACCTGTGAGTCGTCGCTCGGTAAACTTCATTGTGCAGGACCACGTGTGCAGTTGTACCATTAACCCCCGTTGGTTTCTGGTGCTCACGATATCATTATCGGAGAACTCTCTCGCTTTACAATACATTTTGCAACGCTCATTTGTTTCTTCCCGCTAACAGTATTCGGTGCCTTGTGACTCGAAAAATCCCGATGTTAGTCGAAGAAAATTAAACTGTTCGCTGATCCGCTGTTTCCCAGCCGTCAGCTGGAAATGCGACCACTATAGTTAACGATGGGTTAACAAGTAATTTACAGGACCAAATTCGGGGGGGGGGGGGATGTATTGAAGATATCGCTACAAATCATTAAAATGCTTCAAAATAGGACCCTTGGGCGTCGACACACTTCTGCCAACGAGTTTTCCACGCTTGGAAGACGCCCTGGAACAAAGCCATTCTCTTTGCCCTGGAAGTCCTTTCCGGAATGTCCTTCAAGCAGCGCGTCGAAGCCGCTTTGACCTCTGCTACGGTCCCATGACGGTGTCCTTTGAGCGTTGTCTTCACTCGAGGGAACAGAAAAAAATACCGCCAGGGCCAGATCGGGACTGTAGTAGGGGGGGGGGGGCTGGGGAAGCGTTGTGATGCCGTTCCGGGCCAGGTAGTCGTTGACCATGAAGCAAGTGTGGCTTGGTGCATTGTCATGATGCAGCCTCCAATTGGCACAGATTTTTCTCATCTGCAAATCCTCGGTAATGATGGTGTGCACAGTTATTTTATCAATTCCTATGCGGTCTGCAATCATTCCAACACTTAACCGCCGGTCTGAGTTCAACACATGACGCACACGTTGCACATTGTCCTCGGTTCTGCTCGTGGACGGGCGTCCTGTGCGGGATTCGTCTTCCACACTCTCTCGACCGTCTTTGAAGCACTTGTGCCATTTCAAAACAGCAGCTTTTGATAGGCTTTCACTCCCGAACACTTGCTGGATCATGGCCAACGTCTCCATAGCCGATTTTCCGAGTCCCCCACAGAATTTAATGGCGTACCGTTGTTCGATGGCACGAACAACGCGAACAAGGCTTCGAACGAGCCTATAGACAGGGGTCCACTTAAACAACGGTACGAACTGCACGGAAGCTCGTAGGCGACTGACGCTAGGTGTGTTCTGAAGCTTGCTTCCCCTCCATTGAACCCACCTGGAGCGAGCGCGCTGCAACGTACAGTCGCGTCAAAAAGAAAAAAAAATGGTCTCATTACTTTTTATACAGACCCTGTATACTAGTAGCATGCTTATTCTTGATACTACGTAGTTTGTACGGTGTTCACCGTTTCATTGTTCGTTCACGAAAATTCCATAAAACAAAAGGTGTCAGATGGAAAGATATGTATTCCACCTTCATTATTATTATTTGGCCACACAATGCTTATTGAATAAGGTTTAATTACATCCGTAAAACATTTTTATTGGCTGCGCAATATATGTCGTTTTGTCTATACTTTCGATTCAAGAAGAACTCAAGCAGAACAATCTGACTCATCCAAAACAAATGTTTGCAAAATATTTCTACAGATACCAATGGCGAGACCTGTCACTGCTTTACATTCAAAGACAAAAGTGACATAATCTTTTTATTTGTATGCTACTAAACGGATGCATTCACAAGCGTGTGTTTGAACACTTTAATTTCGTGGCAAGTGGATAGACAGGCTTTACCATAAATTATTACTTCAGTTCTGAATCATCCGAAGGCCATAACAGATTGAGCTTTTGAGAGCTTGGCATCTCCAATTGTTGTGCGGTATTTGGTGCAGTTTGAGTTTTCTCACTTCAAGTACGAACAATGAGGATTAAGGGACAGCCAATTCGTAAGTAAATACAGCATTTAATTATAATTAAATTTAATAATTATTAAATTACTGCAATAATACTCAACATTCGCCTTTCATAAAACCTTTGTATCATAGTCAGTCTTAAGAGGTATGAGGCCTGGGGCACATATTAATACTGCACTGCCTTGACATTAATTCAAGACTTAAATAACCTAAGAAATTGAATTATAAATTTCAAGAACATATAGAAAGTGATCTTAAAATGGCGAAGTTAATTTCGAAATTGTAATGTTTGTGTCATTTCTATTACAGCATTAGACAAGGTATTACAAAAGAAAACCGTTTCTAATCATAATTTATTTGTTTGCCTAATATATCTCATTACGTGTTTATGTTCAAGTAAGGGCCGACCTCCGTGGCGGAGTGTCTACGTTACGACGCCAGAGGCCTCGGGTTCGAATTCCGGCCTCGGCGTGGGTGTTCTTTACGAGTGTCCTTTCATCAATTTCATCACATTGTCACTCATCCTGATCTTCGCAATTAGCCAAAAATGACAGAAAAGTGAAGTAAAATAAACCAAATCAATAAATGTTCAAGTACGTTTTTTGCGTAAAACTGTGTGTCAATTTCATACGGTGGCTTCATTTTATAAATGAGTTCATTGTCATTCCTTTTTTTTTTTTTTGAGTTTGGTGTTTTAAGTCCACTTTGTGCAAAATAAGGCGAATTGGGACTGTACCTACAGTTTAAAGTGGGATCCGAACCACTATGTGCTTCCACCGGGTATCGAACCCGGGAGCCCTTGGTTACAAGGCAACGACGCTACCACTACACCATCGGGGAGGTTCATTGTCATAGAAGTACTTGGAATTAATTTGTAGTGTAGTTTTCAGTAATCTATTACATTTGTAAGTGCTAAAATTGCATAATTTTTTTCAATTTCCCCAATATCCATTGCCTTGTAGTAGGGCCCTTTGAAACACAGGGCTTCGGGCTAGTCTGTGGCCTTGGGTTTGTGCCCCAGTGAGAACCCCCTACCCCCTCCTCCCCTCAAACTTAGGCCCGGCTCTGTTTGTAATCAAGATGTGATGATTCATTAGACTTCACGGTTGGAGTACAAGTTTTCATCGTTTAGTCTCGCGTGGAAACGTAAAGTACCATTAAACCTTCGTGTAGAAATTGAACTTGCAAAATTTTCCAAATCAGAGTATACCAAGGAAATATGCTGTGATTTTTTCTACCGAAATAATCGATTTCGCTTTTCTATCGATATGATTCTATTTAATTGTTTTATTTGTATAATTCTTTACATATTAAAATTATTGTTTAAAATTGCTAGACAGTTTTACCATTTTTTTATGTTCATCTTTAGTAGGTCCATTAAGCCTTGTTAGATTGTGTAGCATTTTCGAAAGATCGATATAGTTTCTTGAAAAATGAAAAACGCTTTTTACATTACTCATTGTTGGAAGTCGACATGTTGTAAGTTATCATGGAGTGATAATTCTTCATAATTGACGAAAACGAGACGTTTACGTGGAAACAACAGAAATAGTGTTTAAAATTCGCTACGCGTAGTTATGAGTTGGCCCGGTGATAAGAAGGTGTACGAGTTTTTGACCAAGAACAAGAAGCCGTCATGCTCCAAAGCACCGAGTACTCCTGGTTGCTCAAAATATCACCAAGGTCGTGGATCGAAGCAAAATGCAAAACGTTCTAAATCAGGTAAAACAAATATGTATATATTTATATATTATTAAGTAGTGACAAGTTTCAATATACGTAACAAGTAAACAGAATGGAGTTGTGACAGTTTGGAATCATTGCCCTTGTACTGATAATCACGATTTTGAAGCTCTTGCAATATGTACAAGTGTAAGGAACTTCTTCTATATGTACAATGAGAAGCTTAATTAATGTACTGATGTTAGAAATGTTATTGTTTCGTCAGTTGTGTCGTGTTTCGACTGACAAAAGGATTATTATTACTACCAATCTTGTAATTGGCATTAATTGATATTATTATGGGTATAGAGATGATGTAAGGTAATGTCTAAAATATCTTATCATTTCGATATGCATGACTTCATTGAACATACAGACTAGGTATACGAATTCTCACTTTGTTACATCAGGTAAACTCAAATATTGCCTTGCGGTTCTAAGAACCTTAGAACATTGGTTCTAACCTAGGTTATTAAATCTTATGATAACGTTTACACGTAATTTAGAAACACTTAGAACATTTACATTCTAAGGGAACCCAAACTAATACACAAAAAGAGCCCTGACCAAATTCCTTGTGCCAAGTTTAAACTTAACGTCCATCTAATACCTACAAGTTTCTTGTGAAAACTTTAACATAATGTTCAGAGAGCTTAGTCAGTTGTAGAATGGTGCCCTCGTTAAATCCACAAGGCTGCATACTTTTCGACATGGAAATCTTTGATGATTGGACCATTCATCGACAAGAATGATTTTTCAATTGTGTTTGATACATTGTTAAGAAATTGTATCATTTTATATGAGGGGGATAAAAACATCCCTGGCAGGGATGAAAATAATTGTATTTTGCTTGTGATTTTTTTTCCCTGAGGGGGAAATCCCCGGCACCCCTCCCCCCCGTTAATTCGCACACTGCTCCTTCACCCCGGCGTCGTCTGTCCTGAACACACGATAATTCTGCCATACAAGTTGAGTTGAGTTGGTGTTTTAAGTCCACTTTGTGCACAGTAAGGCTAATCGGGACTGGACATACAGCTTAAAGTGGGATCCGAACCACTATGTGCCTCCACCGGGTATCAAACCCGGGACCCCTTGATTACAAGGTGTACGCGCCATCGGGGAGGCCCTCTGCCATACAAGGAAGAGCTCTGGGCAGAGATTACTCGTATGTAAAAATTTTATTTTATTACTAGTGTGATTGTCCTTTTTGGTTAAGATATGAATGGGCTCATCAGGATCTATATTCACTCATTATAATACGGAGACATGTGTCTTAACGAGCAGCACCACGCTCCGGGCTCGTTTACCGAGGTTGAGCGAGCCTCAGAGCTTCTTTATACAGGGACAAGAGCGGAAAAATTCCGACCTTACATCACCCACCCCGGGTATCGAATCCGGCTGTCCCGCTTGGCAGCCAGACACCCTACCGACTAGGTTGAAATCTGGAGCACGAGGCGTCTCGTGAACGCATGCGGTGCATGCTGGTCATGCGTCAATTGTGGGAAAAAGGACAGCTTGCTCTGCGACGACATTCATGAGCATTTCTACATTCCAATTTCTTCATATAGGAGAAGTATTTATTTTACACGAGAGCGCTGAACGAAGCTTATATTACATTTCTTGGATCTGAAGTGAAAGAAAGTACTAATTCCTTTCCCATAATTGATGCATGCGACACTTCAGATCCAAGAAATGTAATATAAGCTTAGTTCAGCGCTCTCGTGTAAAAGAAATACTACTCCTATATGAAGAAACTAGAATGTAGAAATGCTCATGAATGTCGTCGGTGAGCAAGCTGTCCTTTTTCCCACAATTGACGCATGCGCAGCATGCACCGCATGCGTTCACGAGACTCCTCTGAGCACGACACAGGCAAATTGAAGAGTCGACAAGGGTTTGATGGAGGGAAAAACAATATTGTCTTCTGTTAATATCGGAGCCTGTCGTGGGCAAAACTTGGGGTCTAACTTTGTCGGAGGAGAGGCAGAATCGAACTAGAGCTTAACTGGGGGGACGGAATCGACAAGCTGTCAATAAGAAATAGCGCGCAGCACTATTTTGCTAAATAGCTGTTACACGTTATTTCTTTGATTCTCAGGTCCCAGGGTTGACAAAAACTTGTGATTTTAATAATCCTAATTTTGGGGGAGGGAGTGCCCCACCCTTTTGTCTCCGCCAAATTAAGCCTGTGGAGCCTGCTGACAGGATAATCGTAGATAGGTCAGTGTTTCCTGACATTCATTTCATACATATCGATTCAATATGAAGGTAAACGGTGATACTTGTATTTTACTAGTTTGAATGCACTTTCGTATGTAGAATTGTTTTAATTTTTTTTTTCTTGTTTGCCGGACTTCATCATTCGTGTTCAACTCTTTCTTTCCAAAGTGCACTGCGTGATGACGTCATGTTGAATGTCATATCCATTTACACACGCTCTGGCTTTGGCTCTTGGGGGAATCAGTTTGCTTCACGCGGGAAATGATTTGGTTCGCTCTAGACCAGTGTTTCTCAACCTGCGGGCCGAGACCTGGTACCGTGCCCTGCCGTAAATTATATCAGGCCGCAAGAGGTTCTCCTCATGGAGCTAAGAAGGGGGAGGAGCAAGCATCGCGCGGTTTTTCTGAAGCCGGGTCACGTGACAGAACCGGAGAAGTCGGACCAAAACATTAGAAGACGCCGTTATTTTGGGTACTTTTGAATAAGATTTAGGAAGCAATGGTGCCTGTAGTGTTGCCCACGAGACGAGACGAGACGAGACTTTGGTCTGTCCCGTCCCGTCTCGTGAAAATGCTGTCTCGTCTCGTGTCTCGTCTCGAAAATATTCGTTTGTCCCGTCTCGTGTCCCGTCTCGTCTCGTCCCGTCTCGTTTTGTCCCGTCTCGTCTCGTAAAAGTGATCCGGGATATAATGCCAACAAAAGTCAAAAGTAGCAGAAACACAATATTTTTCCGGAAAGTGGGATAATGCTCCAAATATTTTACCCATTGCGTGGTGAGAATAAATAAGGTTCGTTACTCATGAGGACATTAATATTAAAAATGCAGTTTGTTAGTTACTGAGTGCTTGGTATCTTATGAAATCTACCTTGTGGTTTTCTCGCTTCATACAACTGTCTATCCATCGTACATTTATACCGAGTTTGTTAGAACCTGTCCCGTTTCCCGCGTTAGCGATCGCTCGACAGTTTCGGTGCCAATGAGAAACGAGAAAAAAGTCGTCTGCTGGGCAGCGAGGAGCGAATGGAAGCCAGAAGAGAGGAGCTTACGTAGACGCTGTTGTCACGTTGCGTATTTTAATTTGCTGCCTGGCTTTGGCTTTCCCCAGCACGGAGTTCAGGCGGTCTTCAGCAGCAACACCGCTTGGTTTACGCTAGAAAAGCCAGCAATCAGCTAGCGCGGGAAGCCGGACAGGTTGTAACAAACACGGTATAAGTGAGTGCTATTTTTCATTACTGCTATACCTTTTGGAAGTCTTGAAATGTTTTCCAATAGACCTTCTTTCTTTCTGAATGTCAAACTTCCGTGCACTATGAAAATGTACATTTTTTCTTTAAATTCTAAGCTTGGCGCTGGGGAGCAACAAAAAAGTTTTTAAATGTGTAGTACGGACACAAAAGACTATTTAAAATTTAAATATTTAGTATATTACAAATAGAAAGCATTTATTGTTCTTAATATTGTTAAACATCTTCTATGACATAAGTTCCAAAAAGTGTTTCTTTGTGATATTGTGCTGTTTCTTATGTTCAGCTTATGACGCACATACTTCTTTGTTTTCCCTTTAGCCACTAAGTCCGGTACCAGCACCGCTTGATCTAATTTATCCTTCGGCAGGCACGCATCTAGAAATATATGTCGGGGGAGGGTGCCTGAGCCAAGTGTTTCAGAAAAAATGACAATAATAACATTAATGACAACAATTAAGCAAATGTTTAAATTAATGCATTAATATAATTCATAGGTCTATTCGCTTGAATATGTAAATTAATCAATTCTATTATTGTTATTGCATGAAATGTTACAAAGATGGTAGAAGAATGGTAATATAACAGCACGAATATTAGCTAATATCTGGCTTACGTGTAGTTAAGATCGTCAAAATCTGCATAAAAACAGCTGTCCTGGCAAGAAAATTAATGTCAAAAAAGGTGATGAATTGAATATTTGCTGAATAACAACAAAATATGTTACATCCAGTTCCTGATTAATATTTTATGCTCATTATTATAAGTAGTAGCGTACATAAAACTTCATTGATATTAGAAACAATGTGAGGCACTTAGTGAAGTGCAATTCTCCTGTAGGAGAATTCTGCTCTATGTGCTTTGAAGAACACATTGCGCACCTTTGGTACGTCCAGGACTTGACATTTCTTCTCAATGGCAAGAACAGCCAAATGAGGCAGTTTGCATCCAGCATTATGTTTCGAGCAAGGCTTTTCAAAGATTTTAAGGACAACCATCTTCGTAACCCTGAAGAGTTTTGGGCAAAATTTGTGTTTCACCTTTCAGGGAAAGGCCTCCCCCATGGCGCAGTGGTAGCGTCATTGCCTTGTAATCGAGGGGTCCCGGGTTCGATACCTGGTGGAGGCACAAGTGGTTCGGATCCCACTTTAAACTGTAGGTCCAGTCCCGATTAGCCTTACTGTGCATAAAGTGGACTTAAAACAGCAACTCAAACCAAACCAAACCTTTCAGGGAAATGTTATCACAGGATAAAAAATCAGACAGAGGTTGCAGTTATCTCGTAATTCAAGAAATATTCTGACCCTGGCATTACTTACTCTTACTCTACCACTCCAACGTATGTCTGTGCTACCCAATTACAGGCACCTATGGAGTTCGTGGGAAGAAGTTCTTCGATTTTGATATGTACGCGAAAGAGCGAACCTGTATCTAATGATTGAAGAGTGGCAAATCCTAATACCTGCCAGCGATATGTTTTGAATCGAATTTTAAGTGTAATTTGCATTTTAAGGTTCACGTTCAATACATTTCCAAATAATATTCCCTCATTAGCTTCAAGAGTATCGAAGAAATCCCCTTTGTTAAGGTTTCCTCAGACTCATCACCTCGAAATTCAAGTCCCTGAATAGTAAGAAACCGCGATGAATCCACAACAACTGACATGTAGTGTCGGGTTTTCTTCGATCACCTTTGGTCCTGGGTTCGATACCCAGTTGAGGCACTTTAAACTATAAGTCCAGTTCCAATTAGCCTTACTGTGCATAAAGTGGACTTCAAACACCAAATCAACCAACCAACCAAATCTTGAATCAACTTTGAATGTCTTTTAATAATTAGCGTTGTCAGCCCGTACTACAGATGATGTTTTGTGGTCCTGAAAATATTCGTGATGTTTTAAAACCATCCACATTCAACACTTTTTCCCAGTTCTTAAGACTGGTTAAAACTTAGGTTAATCTCGGCTATTACAGGACATAAATGAATGAGAAATCACCTATCTTGGACGAAGCAAATTAATATTTGTTAATCAAGTTGGTATTATAAGCAGGAAAGTAATATCATGCAGAATACACCACTTTGAAAAGGTGAAAATCGTCATACTCTTATAAATGAACTCTCTTTTTATTCGATATTTAATAAACTTCAGTTGGGGGCCCGGGTGGGGGGGGCGAAGTGTCTGACATGGGGCGTCCCCCTGCCCCCCTCTGGCGTCGTCACTGCTTCCAACCCTCTAATAACTTCGCTGCTGATAGCCTCACCTTCGAAATGGAAGCTTGTGTGTCGGCGAATAATACAAAGAACTTGTGTTCACTGTCCCTCTTTCATTCAAAGTCTGCCGTTTTCCTTTTCAGCTTTTCCTGCAAAACTTCCTGTCAGCAAGAAAACCAAATTACAGAATTTTTATTGCCCCTCCCTTGCATCAACTTTCATTCCTACTTTAGGCCTGGATTTATGGCACGTACCCGCTACTGCAGGTCAACCTCGCCCTATGTTTCGTGTTTGCCCCCTGAAGCAACGGTGTCCATTGTTCAAAGCGAAACCTTTGTCAGTGGGGAACGGCGAAAAATAGTCTCGGAATAAACCCTGGTCGTAAACAAGCTCCCGCCACCCTGACATTGCTGTCAGCTTCCCTCTGAAGTTTGATAAAAGTACTTGTGAAATGTGTTTAGTAACGAGTGAAAATGTAGACAGTAGATACTACGTGTATTTTGCTCATAAATTTGAAGGCTAAATTTACAGAAAAAAAAGAACAGCTACAACAGTCCTTCATCTGATTTACAGAAAGGCTAATCGGGACTGGGCCCACAGTTTAAAGTGGGGTTCAAATCACAATGTGCCTTCACCGGGTATCGAACCCGGGACCCCTTGATTACAAGGCGACGACGCTAGCACTGTACCATCGGGGAGTCCCCTCATAGAACAAAGTTTCCTTCTGCGACGATTATACAGAACTTAGTGCACTTTCTTCATTTGAAATCTATTCTATATCAGCCTCAGTATTTCGTTATTACAATCCAAGGAATAGTATTCTCCTTAAATAAGAAATAAAGAAATAAAAAAAAACCATTGGAAATAATCTTCAAACGGACGTAAAAAAATCGAATCCAACCACCTGTAGAATGCCTGAGGGAAACAACAAGAATTTTCTCAACAAAGACATTTCCGAAATTCCCATAACATTCTAATAATTTCGCAACCCGTGCAAATAATCATGTGGTAAAATCTTGTCGTGGTTCCCTGTAAACACTTAAATCATCAAATTACTTCTTTCCATATTTCCCGTATTTTCTCCTCCTCTTTAGCTCTCAGCTGTTCGGAGTGGGATAATGCAAGATTATTTGTCCCTAATTATCTCGTTCTCTTAGTCTTGCTAATATCTTGGACTCCTTAATAACTTTCCCAACAACTCCTTATCAATTTGTACTGCCATGTATCCTACAATGCTTTTCCTACTTCCTAATAACAATCACTTCTGTACACCCTTTGATGTAAAAATTAAATAATAAAAATAAACCATATCCGTCGGTCCGTTTATCTTTCCAGCCTATAGAGCTGAGACTATTTTTACATGATAAACCTCGGACGCAGACATTCCACGATCTTTTGGCCCCTCCTTCCACCTTCTCTACCTGCCCTTTTACTTGATGTTATTCAGAATTGCATTAGTATCTGGAGTACTATCGTCACATAAAGTTATTAACCTGGAATATTTTTTTGAAAAAAATGGGGAGTAACGCTGTGTTTCGAAAGAGTATAGGAAATAAGTTTAGGTATTCATTCATGCCTCACTCTAGAATAGTCTTATTATTTTGACTTAATACGCGCTTATCAACGTTTCTAATTGAAATACTTTATTCCAAGCAAACAAGTATTTGCAACTGATTAAAAATTTTGCTTTTATTTTTTCGAGACATTCGAGACGAGACGAGACTTTTCAAAAGCCGTCCCGTCCCGTCTCGTGTCTCGTCTCGAAAACGAGACGAGAAAGGCATTCCGTCTCGTCCCGTCTCGAATTTCAAAAGGCTTGTCCCGTCTCGTGTCTCGTCTCGTTTTCGAGACGAGACACGAGACGAGACGGGACATGTCCCGTCTCGTGAGCAACACTAGGTGCCTGCTCAACACACGGTTGTACTAACAAGCGACAGAAAACCTGAAGGAATAATATTCCATAAGCAAATAAAGCTAGTTATAGTTTTTTTTGTAGTATTTAAGTGTAAAGTAAACCTCGAGTTTTCGTTTGTAGTTGGAGCCTACTTCCAGCCCGCAATTTTTTTTTCCAGTCAACTTGTGAATGCAGGTTCATTTCTTGCTCTCTGATTGGCTGGTGGAAAGTTACGGTGCTCTGATTCTGAGAATATCTTATTTCCTATTTTCAGCGCAAATTTGCTGCTTTCTAATCTAACCTAACCTAACCTAACCTAACCTACAGCGCAAATAAGATATTCTCACAATCAGAGCAGTGTAACTTTCCAACAGCCGATCAGAGAGCAAGAAATGAAACCGCATTCACAAGTTGACTGGAAAAAGAAAAAGCGCTTCCAGCCATCACCCCCTGAAACTCAAGCGGGTGATGTTCCAGCCCGCGTGCGCTTGCAGCAGCCGATGCGATGTTCTTCTGTCTGTGAAGTCATTGGTTGTAGTAGATGCGGGCGGCAGCATGCGGCCATCTTACTCAGACCATAAGCTCCGCCCACTGGCATCAAAACGAAAGCAAGGAGTGATACGAGACTGCAGGCACCTGATTCTCCTGAGCTTTGCAACCTACAGTCCAACCTGGCAACCAAAATGGAAAGTTGGCCTTTCCTTCGGAGTTCACCTGCGATAAGGAGAAATTCTTTCTCGTCAGTAGTGATGAGAATTCTCACATTCTGATATTGATTGATTGATTTGCTTTATTTTACTTCGCTTTTGTGCCACTTTGGCTAATTTGCGAAGATGGGGATGAGTAATGATTTGATGAATGGACACTCACAAACATCTATATGCCCAGGCCAGGATTCTAACCCGGGACCCCTGGAGTCATAGCGCGATGTGCTAACCACTCCGCCACGGAGGCAACAATGGCGGTGAGCGAGCAAACGATTTAACATGGGGCGCGTTGCTTCCTGCCTCCAAATTTATAATTTGACGGATGGCCAGCACAATCAATTTAGTTTGCGCAGCAATTTTTATTAACTAATTTATTGAAGTGGAAGTATTCTGATTAGTTGGAATTTTTCGGTGTCCGAAATGCAACATGGCAATAAAAATCAATACTTACGAAATTAATTGTCAACTAATCTAAACCATATTTTATATTTATCAATAAGCCTAGACGTAATCTAATACTCTCTATGATTATACCATAATTTAATTATTAATACGTTAGAGGCATGCATATTTCGTTTTTGACGTAAACACGAAATGTGAGGTAACATATTTTAATGTTAATTTTTCATGTGTCTGAAAGGTGTGAGGTGCATTTTCTCACCCTGTTTTGTCACGAAATAATGCGAAATAGACTTTTAAACACGAAATTTAGAGTTTATTTACCGACGCGACACTTTCTGAAGACATAATTATCCTGTGAGTTATACAATTCACGGAAAATTGATTAATTCTGCTGTAAATATTTGAGACGCAAAAATTGACCCCTTTGTACAGGAATACAATTAATATTCTGGTAACAACATAAATGTCCCATTAGAAGGGATATGTTTATTTTGTGTAGTAAGTGCAGTTTTTAAATCAAATTTGGGATCATATTCACATTTTTAAAACCAAAATGTAATTTTATATAGGCTATCACCGCTATAACAGCGAAATTTTATTTTATTTGCCACTTTTGAACCCAAAATTGATTTTATTTTAGTACCGAAATGTTGCTTTTTTATGTACCAAAAATATGTGCCTCTATTAATATTACATTTGAAAGGCACATATTAATTAACGTATAAAATTTTTAAGAAATTTACGAGTAAAATTGTTTGGATCGGCACATCGAGTTTTGAAAAACAAATTTACCTGGCCATGGCTCACGAACGTTGAGAGCCACTGCTCGAGACCCACAAACTCGAAGGTTGTTCGCCTCGTTTCGTCGTGGACAAACTGACATTCAATCAACAGAGCACTAGAAACTTTAGTGAAGGTTGCTGCTGCCAAGCCCATCATGGTCATCAAAACGCTCACTAATTGCCACCACAAACCTTCCATTCAAGCGAACTCTGCCCAGGCCCGTATCCAGGAATTCTTAGTGGGGGGGGGGGGGGGGGGGCGAAGTCAATCCTAGAGGGGGCAAATTTTTAATATACGGTTTCGCATTGGCAGATATAGCAGGTTACACAGAGGCAGTTGCCCCCTCCTGCAAAAGAGGTAAGTAACAGAAAAGGGATGATATCTTGAAAACTCCAACGAACAAAAAAAACTTCGAGCAACGTCAAATAGCAATATTTCGATAATGACCTTTCCAGATTGCCAAAGAATATAAAGTTTAACATAAATAGGCTAATAAGGACTGTATCTATTTAATATTTACAGGTCGATAATGTTAATGGACGATTAATATGTACCAACAGCTTTGGGCCTCTCTGCAGAACGATTAAGGGAGCCCTTTATAAATCATGCTTCATGATGATTCCCTCTAGTTTCTAGTATGCAAGATTTTTATGTACAAAGGAGTCTAACGAGAATCCAACAACACCATTGTGTTGTGTTATGGAAGAAAAATTGAATTAATTAAATAATAATGGTTACATATTATCTACACTTTGATGAACTGTGTAAAAATTTGTAATACTTTTTTTCTACTTGCTAAAACATTAAAACATGGGTCCCTTAGTCCACCACGGACTCTTTATTTCCTTCAAAAGGGAGATTCTTGCATCACCACAGACAATGTTTGCCTACTGGGTATGTTAACCATTTTGCAAAATATTGTGTGAATTATAGGTGAAATGCATGTGTTTGACACCTGACAAACAAATAGGAATCGCTTGATTGATCAAGGACTACTTGGATTACAGTGTCATCATTAATATTTTATATTAAGTTTCATAGAAATAATTTGTTTTAATAGGGCGCAAATAATTTTACGGGGCGCCATGACATTCTCTTAAACATTTTTCTTTCATATAGATCGTTTGGCTCCCATGGCCGACTCCTGCCGCCCCATACCTTTGGCTCTGAACTTGGACTATAAGAATAGCGGAGCGAGCAAGAAAATTTTACGAAATGTACTTTTACTTGTATAAAAATTGTAATCGATGAGGGGGGGCAATTGGCCCTCTGTGCCCCTTGCAAGTGCCCTTGGCCGTCTGGAAGAAAAATGCAAGGAACACGTGAAAACTAATTCCATCACGAGTATCCAATTGTCCTGCTATTCTTAGATTCTCCTAATATTGTTTTCTTTACTTCAAAATTCGGGGAGGGGAGGACAATGCTCCCAGCCCCCCTGTGGTTGCGGCAATGTTTATGAGTGTCTCTTCATCAATTTCACGTCATCAGTCATTGTTGCGATTAGCTAGAAGTGGCAGAAAAGCAACGCTAAGTAACAAAAATTAAATATCCATTCCCTCTGTCTACCACATGAATCATTATTACAAAAAGGTAGACTTGGGAAACAAAAATTTAAGCATTTCCAAGTAACACATCCAAGAAAATCATCCAAACACATTAGGCACCATTAATACAAGACTACCGTACTCAAAATGTCACAACTGTTCTAGATACTGAAAATTGCGAAATCATTTCCCGAAGTCTGAATCTGGAAGGGAATTCCCCCCAATCCTGATACGACATTATACGGATTCCCATACACGCTAATAAATCACAAAATCAAAAAGTGTCTTTGTTATGATGCTAGAGTAACACATGATATACTAATTGTAAAGATTAGAGAGAATTCCAGGTAGAAATGGGTTCCGTATTTTTCACAGGGGGCAAAGCAGGCTCTCAGGGGGGCAGTTTCCCCCCAGCCTCCCTCTAGCTACGGGCCTGACTCTGCCCTGCAGAAATGAGTTTACATGATTGAGAGCGCTTTTCTTCCTCTTCTTTTGTGAATGCTTCTTCAAACGCTTCATTTCCCACGTCAACAAAATGGATGCGGGCCCACGTTAGAAGTTCATTAGCAAATATGTAGGAAAAGAGGGTGAAGAACAAAGATATTTTTTTCAGTCCAGCAGTTTAGAATTGAAATGGGAATATTATTTGATGGTGTATTGTTGACTTTGCAGCTAAACTTTCCTGAAAGGGATGAACATTCTGTATGATAATGCACGCAGAGCTTTCATCGGATATGAACTTCCGTTGTTACAACTCAAAGAGAAACACACTATGGAGAGGCATTCGCATTGTTTCTATGTGATTATTGCGCTGGTTTTCAGGAAGGGGGAAGAGAGGTGTACAGGCGATTTCCTACTTTTATAAAGACAAATGAAGTATATTGTTTATATTGCTGTACTCAGGAATTCCGGGGGGGAAATTGTGATGTTTTTAGTATTCTGAGGCACTGGCGTTTTATACTCACGATTATTTTCGGAGGGGGCTGGAATTGTAAAAGTGGACATCACTAAGACCGTACTTGAAGCGAGCATCCTCCGAGTATGGTCTTGGAGTGCGGTCTTCAAGTCGTGGACTGGAAGTGAAACTCTTTCGAATTGCACTTCGACCGCAGCGCCAAATACGATAAGTAGCCACACATTGGAATAACTTGAACAAACAACTTACTGGCCCATAACCTGTGTTGGTGGCTTTCTACCTCCGTGATTTTAAACAAATGAACAACGAGTGCGGAAACCACGTGACCTAGTCAACAACCATCTGTACTGCGAGCTGTGCACTTGCGTACTTCTGTTCTTGGCGCTTTCGAACTGTACTGTGTGACGTCACTTCCGTCAATACCATACTTTAAGTCTGTACTTTGTACCTTTCGTACAGAGCCTTAGCTGCATTCCACTTAGAGGCGGGATACATTTTAAAATATTTCATAACTGCTATGTTTAACCTTAGTTTAACAAGTTGATCAAAGACAAAATAGTAATCTGGGGTCATTTTAACAGGGGGTTGCATTTACAACTTTGGTTTTACCGTGTTCTTTACTGCTTTCATCTGAACATTTTGATTTTCTTTAACTTCGGGAGGAGCTGTAGCCCCATCAGCAACCCTATGTGTACGCCAGTGTTCAGAGGTATGTGCACGTACGTATGTACGCATAGGATACAATTCCCACCTCTCTAATTAGAATAAGCCGGAACCCGTGGTCGAGTGGTTAGCACATCGCGCTGCGACGCTAGGGGTCCCGGGTTCGAATCCCGCTCGGGCATGTTTGTTTGTAAATGCCCATTCATCAATTTCATCCCTCATCCCCATCTTTGCAAATTAGCCAAGAGGCACAAACGCGAAGTAAAAAAAAAATCTAATTAGAATAAGTTTTTCATCATGAGCAACACAAACAACATTGGGCGGGAGGGCACAAAATCTGTAGATCCGGTGTTGCACAGATGACGTTATCTCGTTTAACGCATCAAACTCGTGCGATTTTCGGAACGCGCAATAATAATTCATCCATAATTCTTCATCCTTTCTATAAGACTTCCTGGCTTCCCGAATCTTGCACCTTACGTTTCATGTCAGCGTATCACTCACTTAATTTAATGTTATCTATCATCTGATACCGTCTGCTCCGGACACGCATCCTTTCCCCTTTAAGGGGGCCACACCCCCGGAAAATAAATATCATAACATTATATTATATTACACAAATAGTATATATTTCATTTCAGTCACAGTAAATTTTAAGAAGAGTTTTGCAGGAAGGTGATAACTTCAAACTAAAGGAGCATTTTTTGAGAGGGCAACACTATTATGGGAGAAATATGGAAAAAAATTGGATACGTTATCTTAGATGAAATATGAATTACGAGAAGGAGAAATGCCAATCCACCTAGGCTTTAATTGCCATACGTTAATCGTGCGTGAAGGTGGCAGACGAGTGGTGCTGATCACATCACCCTTCGGACAAGTGAGATTCACAGCATGAGGGGATAAATTCGTAACGTCTTGAGACAATTAGAAAACTTTCTACATTAGGAATATGCATCAAAACTCAAATTAACATTAACATTTTTAACATTATTTACTCAAAAAATTAAATTACTGATAGTGAAATGTCAGGATAATAATTACAATTATGACCGGTAAGGTACACTTGCGAACGAGCCAGATTGTGCACAATGTGTTGTTTTTGTTTCTTGTTATTGCCTGCCATCTGTTGGGGAACCGACAGAATTAACGCAGCGGCTATAATCGTTCAATGAGTGTTTCCGCACAAAAATTTAGTTCTTGCTGAATAGTGTGTACTCAATTTTATCTCTTGGAAGAACACCGAGGACTTATACAAATACAGGAACATATTTTGCCGAAAAAAATCAGTAAATCTGCAAGGAGAAGGAAGATAAGGTAACGATTTTTCGGTAGCAAAATTTATATTAAAGCGCCGTCTCTGTGTGATGCGGCCAGTTAGCAACTGATGCCGTAGCCATAGACACCAAAGCCATCACCAGTCAACAACAAACGAGGTGAATATCTGTTTCACTTTTGTTTTGTTTGTTTGTGCACAATTCACGTTTTACTAGTGTGTGGGAACAGTGTGTTGTTTTTAGTGTGGCTTGCTGTTTTGTGTGCGTCCTGCCTGTTAATGTGTCTGCAAATGGTGCTATTTCTTTTTCGGTAGAAGGCAACCACTGTGGGATAGATATCAAGATGGCGATGTGTTAACTGCGACACTTGTTTTTATCATACATTTTGCACTGTCGTGGTTAAATAGTGCGGTATGCAGTGTAATAGACCCTGAAGTGACAGAAGTTGGAGGAGTCGGCAATTGTAGCTGCAAGGTAACAACATTTTTGTATGCATGCGTTGACTGCATCAGTTCTCATTCTGTGCAGCTAGAGTGCTTGTTTAGATTTGAAGGCACAGGTGGAGGTGTCTGTACGAGTGTAGGAAAAAATATAAATCTGAAGTTTGTTTCTTCAGTAGAACACAGTGTAGTATTGTAAATGTGTTAATTATATATTGACATTCTGTAGCCCAACAAGCGAGTACGCATTGCGTTTTTCCTTTCCCCTTATGATGCAGTCCGAGATGATCAGACAGACTTTCAGTTTAACGTAACCGCAAGTGAATTCCTATGAATGTGCATTTTCTGCATTGAATATAAAATTGGATATAAAATTAACCATAAGATGATAGCAAATGTTTAATTTCCATGTTTTTCATCTAGTTGTTGTGCCATATGAATAAGCTAAATACTACTATCAAGGAGGCAGTCAGTAATTCGTTGCTTGACATGTTCTTTTGTGGAAAATGTCACAATATGTTGATAACAGTTGCCGGATTCGGGATAAAAATCGATAAAAAACACTACTACAGTAAATGAATGGTGTAGGGTAACCACACCCACCTTTACTTCACATGTATGTACTGGTGACGTAAATAGCCCAAACTTCCACTTTAGGATGCCAATATCTTCATTACATATTCGCCTCTTTGACACCATATCATTTGTCTGCATGGATAAATGCACACTAAAGAGGCATAAAGTGAATGCTTGCTACATCTTTATTCTTGCAGTACAGTTTGTCTGTATGGCATATTTCCATATACATGTTCCACAGCAATTGTGCATTTGTTAACTGTTGCCTAGGAAATTAACAAGTTTTACCATCTTCACATATAGGCTTACACACGTTTTGCAGAAATAAATTTCCTTTCATAGTCCATGTGTTTGATGTGCGAGTATCATTCTCCACCAAAATGGCAATATGAGTAGGTTAGAATACCTTAGTAATGTAGGGCTAGGATTTTGATGACCTTAAAATTGCCAAAAAATGACCTTTAAAAAAATGCATTTATGATCTAATACATGCAAGAAAATGCCCTATACATTTAGAAAAATGACCTAAAAATTCTGAAAGATTTGTAAAATAAATGTATGAACTACCAAGAGAAATTCAAATTACAAATTAACATTACAGTATCTATCACATGTTAATTGCGTATGGTAGTACAATTAAGAAAGTTCACTTTTTGTCATCTTTTACACTTTTAAGTACTGAGTTGCAGTACACAACAAGGTAACAGTTTCATACATCGGAGACACATTTCTTCAATTTTACACAAGAAAACTACTTACGGAAATGAGTTTCTCCAAGGTTTACAACGTTCGGCGAGGTATTTTCTTTCACCGTGGAATATATTTGACCAGGAAATCATGTATTATTCAAGATAAATATCTCACCTATGCAAAATTGCCATGGCTTTCAATTGCTTGCTCTACGACAACTGGATGCTATGTACGTTTGATCACGTAAGCCCCTGCCAGTGTTTCAGCCCCCCCTTTTTTTACTATGCTTGCCTAACGTAACCTAACCTTATCGGAAATGGTTCGTGTGGCTATCCGTGAATGGTTTGTGGGGCTATCAGTCAGCTACCCGTGCATAATATATAATTCCCACCGGTGACAAACACGATAGTAGGTATTTTTCGGTGCAGTAGGTTGAAACACTGCATACCCACAACATGAGTCAAGATGTGCCTGCCATATTGTGTGTTCCGCAAGCAAAGAAAGGGATAGAAAAAAACACTCAGAATGTGAAAAATTGCGTTTGTTTTCATGTAAAAAGCATAATGACACCTTGAACTATGTTCCGCAATACACAATTGGTAAGTACGAACCATGCGAAACACAAAATATCCGATTTTAATGTGTCTCCAATCTATGAAACTGTTACCCACAACGAATATCATAGGCTATGCAAATTTTCAAGAGTGAATGATTCTGTGTTCAGACAAGAGGGCCTTCCTTGTACAGGGAAAAATTTATCTCTGCTTCCACCGACACAAGAGGAGCATACTTGAAATGAACACTATCGCTTGCTGTTAAGTCACTTTCAATTCCATAGAATGCAAATTGCTTCCCTGACAAAATGTCCGATACAGGGCACAAAACTTTATACCCCTTGTTTCTTGACAATAATCCATCTCGCGACAATATATTTACTTATAGAGGTGGAAATCACATTGTGTGAGCTGAATTGTTACACAACAGCTTGTGTCAACAGTACTGCACAGAATTTGTTTTGTTTCTTCAAACACAGTCGTTCAGAATTGCGCTGAAGGCAATGAGACGAGAGTCGGGAACCTCTCTCCTTCAAAGGGTTGCATTTGCATGTAAAATGTCCCTTCTTTCACCAAAATGTAGAAAAAATGCATAAAATGACTTTTAAAAGGCCAAAAAATGACAAACAGTTTAAATAGTTTAGAAAATGACCTTTACTCCAAAAAGGGTCAAAAAATGCCCTAACAAAGGCATCCAAATTAATTCACTTACATGTAAAACATGTTTCTGTCTACTTACGCAATGTTTCTGCCTTACCAATAAAAGATGCGTGTGCATAAAAATCCTAGCACTAGTAATAAGCATTCTTAAAAAATGTATGACTTTAGATGACTGGACCCTCTCCGATTTTCTTCATATTTGGCATACTTACTAATTGAGGCCTGCTAATGACGAATCTGAAGTTATAATTTGTCGGAAACGTCTAGAAATTGCAAAATAATTGCGAACCTTTGATGCTAGCCCCACGAACCATTGATGTGTGGTTAGGTTAGGCAAACATAGTTAAAATTTGGTGTCGTGGTAGTATCAGGAACTAGAAATTGCAAAATAATTGCTATTGATGCTAGCCCCACGAACCAGTGACGTGTGGTTAGGTTAGTTTCAGTTAGGTTAGGCAAACATAGTTAAAATTTGGTAATATCAGGAATATATATATTTCCTTGTGAAACAAAAAAAAATCGTGAAAATCGACGGTTTCCATTCCGGAAACTAACTCCTTATTTTCGCTTATTTTGCAATTTCTTGATGTTTCCGACAACTTTTAACTTCAGATTCGTGATTAGGATGCCTCAATTAGTGACTATGCCAAATATGAAGATAATTGGAGAGGAGTCCGGTCACCTTTAGTCGTTCCTTAAAAAATACTAAACCTATTTTACCTACGATTAGTGAGTATGTACTATTTCCAAACGTTTCAGGAATCAACTTTTCCCTTCAGCAGGTTCTTTCTTGACTAGAAAGATCGCTTCATAGCCACATCAAATTGAATTAAAAACAAGGAAAAAGGATATAGGAATAAAATTGTAGGAAAGGAATTCTAAAAACTTGCCCAATCCTGTTAAATCTTCCATCCCCACTACCATCCTTTCGTAAAACCACATAAGTTAAAGAGTCAATCTTAAAAGAGCATTTCGACTTGAAAAGTTAAAAGATGCATGCCAATTCACTTTTGCCCATGAGGGATCTGGATTGCCTTCTTGTTTTTAATTCAATTAGTATTTTTTAAGAATGCATATTATTCTGTAATTGTGGGTAATTCACACACCCACAAGATCTGAGTCTAGATTACCCTAATGTTTTTTTGTAGTTTCATCATTATCTTTACATGTATGTGGGAGGCCCTTGACCGACTTGACCCCCTTTAAAATTATGTTTATTCTTTTTTAATTGATAGATTTTCCTGTTTTATGTAGTATAAAATGTGTTTCAGGACACACAAAGCACAAATCACAAGTGATATTTGATTCCAAAGTATGGCTTGCGTAAGTAAAAACCTAGTATCTCGTAGTACTTCCGCATTTTCCCCCATAACGATTGGTTGTATGTAAAGTCAAGGTTACCATATATAGAACTTTAACACACTTCCAGCAGCTAAACTTTACAAGCAAATTGTTACGGTCAGAGTTTGACTATAATTACAATTTCACTAATTTTTAAATGGCAGATTTATTTTCTAACTTCAAAAATTATTTGTACTTTTCCAAATGTATCCTCTTCCTACGATCCATCTTGTGAAAAATCATCCAACACATAAACACTTCCATGTTGATGATTTGCATTTAGTCATGGGAATGTTCGTGACATCAATATGAATAAGTTCTAAATTGAAGTCTTGTCATCTTTAGTTCTAAAGTAATTCATTCTTAATTTGGATATTTTCTACATAGGGTAATTAAGTTAAGTTGTGAGTAAACCTAAGATGCATACTCTTTGATGTTGGTGTTGGAGAATGAAATAAATATTGACTTCAAAATAAAGATATGAGCATTGTAACTTCTAGAATGCACATATTCTTTTTCCACGGTATAGCATCCTTATCCCATCTTTCGTCTTGCCGAAACCACAGTGTGTGCCATTGTCGATAGTCGAAAGCATTGTCCCCTCGTCTTGTCAGCAGCCAGCCATCCTCTTGAGTATGATCACTGCATTGCCCAGCGGCATGTGCATGAGGGAGGAATGAGGACACAAAGGTTTTAAAGAATGACTGAATGGAATCTTTCGTAAACCCAGAAAGAAATGCTCAAAGGAGCAAGGATAGAACGTCCACCTACATCACCTCTCCCTGTCCTGTTTTGGAGAGGAGTGAGTGGTAATATGTTTGGCAACTCTGAACTAGCATCTCTTTGTCTGTGTGTAATACACCCATAGATTTATGGCTTTGGTTTTCTTTCCGATTGTGGAAACTGAGGACGTTTAAAAAGGTCGAGAATGGTAGCTGTTTGTCCTTTGAAGTGTGTCAGTTGTTCAAATAGGTTGATGCTATGCTAGGGCAGAAGGTTCAGTTTAATTTCTAGAGCATTTTTCAGAACCAAGTTAGTACTAGATGCCATGATTGTACAGTATATCAGTATGGAAAAATACTTTCATATTACTTTGTGCATGAGTGATCATCACTCTGTACATTAACTATTGTTCATATTAGTTTGGTTACAAGTAGATCGTAAGACTTTCCTGGCAACAGATGATGAAACAATTTACTCATGACACCAACTAGATGAACTCTAGTTAGGTTTCTGAAGTTTTGAAAACTGATCCCATTTTCATCTTGAGGGATTGGAGTGAAGGTGAGAGTGCCAGAACTCCCCTTGTCGATACCATGGGGAAATTTCTTCATTATTGTGTCTTGCTGTGCATCAAGAAGAATGTATTTTGAAAACCAAGTTTAAGTCACACTAAGATTTACAGTTCTAGTATGTGGAACCATGTGGTTGGTGCAGATACTATTACAATGTGTGGGTTTCATGTGATGTCATGATTTGCACAGCTGCCATGTTTGTGGCAATTTTATTTGTTGTGTGCAAGGAAATGTCCACTACCCAGTGTCCGTTGCATCTCCACCAATTGCACATTTGTTTTAAATCACGAATGTCTGTGTATCTACCTCCTAAATTCCGTAGGCTTACAAGAACTGGCCTCAATTATGGCTGCTCGAAGCCACAATGCAACAGTAGATGATTTATTTGATATTTATTTCATCTCAAACATAGCATCTCAAGGCCAAACTCCTGCATGGTGCTCTGATGCCAGTGGATTCAAATCTCGGCATCGGTGTTCTTTGTGAATGTCCCTTCATCATATCATCACTCATCCTCATCTTTGTGATGAGCCAAATGTGGCAGGAAAGCAAAGTAAAATAATACTAAATCAATCAATCAAGGTCAGACTATTATTACTATATATATAGCTTTTTTAGTACATTCAATTCATTCGATTAAATTATTATGGGTTACGGTAGAGTTACACCCAGCTTATACATTTGCATTCGCATCTATTGTGTTCATACATAAACAAGAATTCAATATTGAGTTTTTTTAAAACAAATTGTATTCTAATATAATCCAAGTACAGGAAATAGCCAAAATATGTCAATGTGAAATAAGACAACACCGTATTTAGAAAGAGAGCAAGCATATCATTTTTACAGGATGCTAACAAAAGCTCTTCCCCCCCCCCCCAAAAAAAAACAGGATAAAAAAGTAGTTCTATTGTGGGTAATTCGAAGTGATCCTAAAACTTGGATATGTTGGTCTCCAAAAATCAACTCATCACTTTGTATAGTATATAACTTTTATTTTCATAATATTATTGGGAGGAAGTGGGAGGTTTGGGCCTATGAACAAGAACATTCAGAGAAATTCAAGATGTCTTAGCTTGTGGTCTCTATTAAGGCTCCCTGTATTGCCATCATGGAGCCTTAATGAAAGTACACCCTTGAGAATTATGTTTAAATTGATAGATTTTGATGTTTTATGTAAATAAAACACGTTTCAGGACACTGAAACCAACATATTTGATACCAAGTAAGGCCCATTTAAGTGAAAACCTCCTATTTGAGGACTTTCAGCATTTTTATTCATAAAAACATGTATGGACACTCAAATAAAGAGACGTGCAAATGATATTTATGCCATGAAACTTAGCACTCTTAACCTAACAACTTATGATTATAAGCCCCATAAATCTAACACCCCTAGCAATAGCCCCCCTTCTATTTTGATTTCCTAGGTTTTCAGTCTTTTGTGTTTGATTTACTGTATTCTAATACATCTGAATGCAAAATAATTAGAATTTGTGTTTATGAAGTGGTAGGCAACATCCTATCTGATGTTGTTTTGGATTGTTATTTTGGGTGCTATATTCACTTGATGCCTTCAAACTGTGCTACTTCAGGCTAAGGAAACAGAGATACTTTACTTCACCATTACACACACTGCGAGTTAATCTTCATAAACCACACAAAATTTGTCATTTTTTAGTAGTGCTACTAAAGGGTATCACCAACAATCCCAATTTGATGCTTGTTAACATGGTAATGAAATGAATTGTGTATAGAAATGGAAGCATAAAACCTGTACAACCCATTCAAATATTAAGACAAACAAATAGGTGGGATTTTATTATTGCAGTAAATCATTCAGCCATATTAATCCTACAGTGGCATTTTATGGAAAAATGCACTTGTTAATTCCACTTTGTTCCTAGACCATATGTGAGTTTACGAGATAGGAATTGTGTCAAGCTATGTACGTGATCTTGTGCGAAACAGATTAGTAGACAAACTAGCCCACAGCTATTGTATGTATATTCGTATATTAAAATACAATGCTTCTCATGGTCAAGTCGCCCGTGGAACAGGGGTGGTTATTGATATTGCAGTGTTTCAAAAAAGCTAATTCCATTATGATCTGTTAAAAAGGAGGAGGTAAGCTGCGAGATTTCACAGTATATGAGTAGACAGATGCGCAGGTGGTCGTTGCAGCACTACAGCTCATGCTATTGTAGCAAGGTTAAAGGCTGGTTTTCCTATCCCTGTGCTTCAGTTGCCTCGTCGTTGCAGAGCCCTTGCAACAAATGCTGTGATGTTAATTCTTTTAAACGCCGTTAGAGAGCAGCAGTGTGCAAGCCGTAGGCAAAATATTTGGATCTTTTTCACTGTCTGTTCCGTAGATCAACAGAAGAAATGTCCATGTTGGCCAAAGATAAATATATTTCTTTTGTGGTGAATCTTAACCTAATTTAACACCTATATATATATATATATACCACTTTAAAATATAGCTTATCTTGCAGAAATTGGGTGCTCGTTATTTTTCCTGACGTTGTGGCATAGGAATTGTAAAGGCCCAAAAATATCTATTGTCGTTGTTGCAATATTTGCGAACTGTTGTAAAAACGTTTTCTCACCGATACCGATGCTTGAAAATTGTAACAATTAAAAGTTGCTTAAAATACTGATTAATATTAGTGGGGGGTGAGTATTCCAGTCCAATTACAACCATTGTTTTATCAGTTTTTTCCTTCAAAATATTGAAAAATTGAATCGCAACACTAACGTACTTCTTACGTAATCACAAAATACAGCTTTTCTGCACAATAGTTTTGCCGAATAAATTGGAACTTAAAAATTTGCATAATTTCCATCATAATTATACTCCTCGATTGCGTATCCTGCGACAGACAATACGCCGGAAAAGTATCTACCAGTACTGGTAAACATAATGCAACCTATATGTCGGCATTGGGTCAGCTCAAATTGTATATGTATACACAGTGCTCATATATATATAATTAAATAAATTAAATTATAAATATATAAAATTTATATATATATTTTTTCACTGCAACCATCAACACTCCGAACCAACAGCCGCCACTACCGTGGAGCGGCAGCTAACATACTGGGCAGTGAGAACAATCAAAAGAGGGCCAAGGAGGCCCTCGTTAAAATATGGACCTACTTAGGGCTGTTTATTAAGTCAAAGAAGTTAGCATAGGAACCTATCAACAAAAAGTAATCAGAAATTGCACTAGGTGAAAAAGTGAAAATTTGCACATTTGTGTTTTTTGGCATTGATACAACGAAATATGTACACAGTCCTGTGTACTGGATACAACATCCGGGTGCAACTGGGCCTGCTAGCTATGTAATGAAATAGCTTGTACAATTACATTTAGCGCTACAATTAAAATGAGCACGTACCTTGTTGCAGGAGGTGTCTGAAATATTATCCTCCTGTATCCACACATTTACAGCATCTTTTTTAGGAAATTTTCACTAACGCATATCAATTCCTCTTCTGAAGTTGCTTTAATTTCTCTCCTGATCTTCAAAAGCTTGATAATTTGTCACGCTGATGTCATGGAAATGTCTGTTTCTTGTGGAAGGCACCAGAGAAACTTTTGAGGAGTATATTCTAATCGTGCTCCAACATCGTCTACTTTCTCCTCAGTAAGCACATGCCTTCACCCTTCACTTCTTATCAAGAAGATACACTGTTTCCTAAAATTTATTCACAAGTTTTTGAACACTGTCTCTGTGTGAAACAGGAACAGCTGGGAATTCTGCTGCAAAATTCCTATCTACCCTGCAAGAATTTGTAATGAGTAATGATGTAAGATTCATACATATAAATTCATTGTTTTAAATTGTATGTGTAGCATGGCATTATTACACTGCTGAAAAGTACCAGTAATACGTAAACTATAACAAAACAATTGATAACACCTTAACACTTCACACACACAAGCTATCTGGATACTAGTAGTCCCAAAAACCGATTCGCCAACTGAAAAGGATGAGTTCTCATCAAAATGATGAGGGCTGGGCCCTCAGTGTAGCTTTTTACGTGATGTATTTTTGAGAGGTACGATGTGTTTAAACCTCATGGGTTCTTTTTTGATGTGTTTCAGAGACCATGGGTTCACGACGTAGCTTTTTACGATGTGTTTAAACCTCATGGGTTTTTCTGTAGCCTCTTACGATGTGTTTAAACCTCATGGGTTTTTTTCTTGTAGTTTTTACGATGTGTTTAAACCTCACGGATTTTTCTCTCTTAGCTTTGTTTTTTACAACATGTGGCGGTTGTTTTGCTGTTCCGGGAATCTTTGGGGCCCCTTCGAACAAGTTGTAAAAACTACAAGAAAAAACCCATGAGGTTTAAACATGTAAAAAACTACAAGAAAAAAAAACATGAGGTTTAAACACACAGTAAGAAGCTACGCCGAAGGCCCATGAGCCCTCAAAATCATCCAAAAAGGGCACATGAGGTTTAAACACATCGTAAAAGGCTATGGACCCCTAAGAATACATCATAAAAAGCTACGCTGAGGGGCCCGTGGGCCCTCATCATTTTCTGTTGCCAAATAAGGTGTTTGGAAATACTGATACTGAGACACTGATGCATCCAGAGAGAATGAAGGTATGCTAAGCTCAGCATAAATCTGTTGGCCTAAATGCCGGCAGACAAGCTCTCATCGCCCGGTGCGCTAGCCGCTGCTCCACGGGCGACTTGGTCATGAAAAGCACTGTATATCTTGTACACGAGCCATAGTAACCACTAACCAGAATGGGTTTAGGTGCTTCGTGGACCCATAAACAATAAAATTGCTCATACGAATTCATGAGGCCTGGAAAGATTGTGGAGTGTAGTTTCTCAGTCTGAATCACTGTAGTACAACCATGTAATGAACAATTAAATTACATCTTTCTAGATGTTTAATATTTGTGGCCTGGTGAAATGTCCAAGTTGCCTCTCCCTAGAGTAGGGTTCCTATAATAATAATAAGAGCTAGGATATTTTTATTTTCCTGTAGTTTACGGTTATTACAAGCATAAGAAAACAGTTTTTCGTTGTGACGTTTCAGGAGAACACACGCTCCTTTCATCAGACATTTATTTTCATTTTGACTAAAGATACAGTTATAACAATGGTTAGCAATTTTTTAAACAAAAAGAATCCATTATATAATGGATGTTGTCAATGTTACATTGTTGTAATATAGCAACTTAACTGTGAAAAGAAGCAGTCTGTTTTATTTTTATTTCAGATAAAAAAAATTTGATCACATTATTTTTTTATTTAAAAAAATTATTTATTATTTTTATAAATTATAAAATAAATATAAAATTATAAATGTCGGATGAAGGGAGTGTGTGTTCTCCTGAAACGTCACAACGAAAAACTGTTTTCTTATGCTTGTAATAACCGTAAACTACAGGAAAATAATTGTACAATACAAGCAATGCGTACATACAAGAAAAACTATTAGGATATTTTTGAAATGAAGAAGATCGAAAGAGTCCATTATACAATGTATGAGCAGTGGCTGCAATTGGGTTCTAAAACCAGGGGGGGGGGGGGCAAGGTTCCAATACTAGAGGGGCAAAGACAGTATATTTCCCTTTGTAGATAAGGTTTAGCATAGTGCTGGGGCAAAAATGGTGTAAGGTGGGGGGCAACTGCCCCCCTCGCTGCCACTATGTATAAGTATAGAGGGTGTTTCATAATTCCCTCTGGGATTTCAGAAGTCGGTTGCTCAAAGGCCAACCATCCCACGGGGATAAGAGCATGTCAGTGAAAAGCGTAAATATGAAAGTTTTTAACCCACCTTACAAATCTTCGATATTTTCTTCCTTGGTAACTCGACAGAGGTAAAGGCAACAGGTAGGCCAGGCCCAACACCCGAGATTGTAGACTGCATACGAGCAAGATTACTGAATTGACGTCTGTCGAGTCACCAAGGGAGGACATATCAAACATTTGTAAGTTGAGTTAGAAACTTGGATATTTTCTCTCTTCACTGATATTCTCTCATCCTCAACTTGTGAGTTGCCCTCTGAGCAACCGACTTCTGAAATCCCATAGGGAATTATGAAACACGCTGTATAATATGTACATATCGCCACACGAATGTGGTAAATCTTTCTTTCGATTTGATAGCAGCATATTAATGTTAAGGTTCCAGGATAAAACAGGTTTTACATGTGGATATATGTTGTCATCGTTAAAATATGGACCTACTCAGGGCTGTTTATTAAGTCATAGAAGTTAGCATAGGAATCTATCAACAAAAAGTAATCAGAAACTGCACTAGGTGAAAATTTGCACATTTGTGTTTTTGTCATTGGTGCAACGATATATGTACACAGTCCTGTTTTTCCGTGAAGAAGGATTCTGGTACTCAAGTTGGTTTGTTATTGTGTTCATCATACGAACTACTCAAAATAGTGTGGTATGATCATAAATGATCTTGCATTGATCATATAATCACACATATACATACATACACATGCATACATACATATGTTTCATTAAAATAATCTTATTAGGTTTAATCTCAGCTATAAAAAGCTACTGGTACAGCATAGTGTTGCATACTGCCAGAGTAAAAATCAAATATTGTATATACTGGTACAAAAACACATATTAACATAAATTCCACCTTAAAAAATAATTAGAAGACATATACCTGTGTAATCAAAATCGATTAATAGAAAATTGTCAACAATGTTGCATGGATTAGGCAGTAGGGGTGTTACATGGGTTGTACTACAATTGAACAGATTAAAATCTATCACCCATAGATTAAGTGGTAGAGCAGCCACAGGCTGAACTTTGCCCATGAATAAAGAATTTCTAGTTCTAATTAAAGAAAGGTCAGGTAAAAAGTGAGGCATTTAGGACACTGGGACATTTTAATCAAGAAGCAGGACTGTCCCAGGGGTAAATTCCATGTCAAATCAAATAAAATATGTTGACTTAAATCATCGCATGGTCTTGAAAGAAATTCACTGTTCATATGATAAAGAGATACCACCTTGAAATTTTGACTGAACCTTCAGTAGATGTGTGCCAATATGTGCAAAATTTTTGAAAATTTTGTTTTTTGGAAATTGTAAAATAAAATTTTGAAACAACTTTCAAAATGTGTTTCTCGCAAAAAAACAAGTGTGTTGTATATCACATGAAAGCCCTCTTCATAAGCTTTAAAATGAGACTATTCCCAGCCCTGTAGTCATGTAGTTGGAACAGGTGTCTTGTAAATTGTATTTACATTTTCAGCAGTGAGTGGTTTTTGGGCAATTTTGTCAATTTTCAAATTTCAATAACTCAAAAACTGGCAACATGAAAAATAAAAAAAAATATTTTCTATATTTCCAATGATAAGAAACGTGTATACCACGTATACCATGGCCGCGATGGCTCAGTCGGTGATGCGTGTGACTACCATGCTAAAGGTCCCGGGTTCGATCCCCGACCGGTTCAAATCCTGGAACTTTTCTAACGTTGGAAGCGGCCCTGGCGCCCATCCAACGTCGAATGACATGGGTACCGGGGGGGGGGGGACCCTGGTGGGTAAAGGCGGTCTGGGCATGATGCTGATCACATCACCCCCACTCACGACCGGATCAAGAAAGTGTGGGGCGTTACCCCCACACCCCTATACGCCTTCATGGCGTGGTGCTAAGCACAGGGGAGTGCTTTTTATACCAAAAATTAGTCAAATCCATGCCATCAAATTCAGATTTTTTTTTTTTTGGTTGATTTGACATGAAATTACTAGGATAAATAGGAACCCTACCCTAAAGTCAGCTCTGGGCAAGATGTTCATAACAAGGGCTGCACAAGCACCAGATTGGCATGACATGCTGTGTGTATATATATAGGTACATTCAGTTACTCTTTCTCACACTCTAAATAAAAGGTTTTGTTCTTTCTATTTGCCTGTAAGAACAGAGAGGAAAGAAAAGCCCTGCATTCATCATATGAATAGACTGTTGGTGGTGGGAGAGTGTGACACTATCTTCGGTGGCAATGATCTCACCAGGTGTATGGCATGTTGCCAGTCGCTTTAGTATGAAATCTCCCTAACACCCTTGTGTTTGGATACTACAATACAAACTTCCGCCAACTGCATGTTTACACTTACTATTTTTCATTCCTAATTCTCAGGTACAAATTCTGTCACCTTACTGAGAATATCAATGCAAATGGACAAAACGTTGATAACTTGAACACACAAAAAGCATTATGGCCAATATCACACAATTCGTAAATGTAAGATTAATTTCAAGTTGTTGGGAGCTTTATGATGTGTTACAATCACTGTCCTCATTTCGAAATACATGTTTTCATGCTACTAGCCAAAATGGGTGTTTAATAATTATCTTCAACAAAAGGAAAGTGCATAGTAACCAAAAATTATTAGGCATTGTAATATTTTTCCAGGAAGTTCTTCGGTCAGTTGTAAATTACAGGATGCCTGCACAAGTTTTTTTCTGGTGCATTTCTTTATGTCGGAGATCAGCTGGAAAATATGAATTGCATATGTTTAACCTTTATTTGCATCTTTGTGGAGGTACTTGAAGAGATGTAGTAGTCAGCCTCCAGCACAGAAACCGAAGGTTCCTGGGTTCAATACCCGGTGTAGCACATTGCACAGTGGTTTGGAACTCACTTTACACTGTAGGTCCAGTCCCGTTTAGCCTTTCTGTACATAAAGTGGACATAAAACAATACTTCAACACAGAAAGGCAAATACAATAACCTGTAGTAACTGACAGGTTGTCTACCAGTCTGGAAATCCTGGAAAAGTCAGGGAATTTACTTTTTCTGGAAATGTCAGAGAAATTTACTGTAATTCTTGAAAAATGTGGAAGTGTTCTAAAAATAGGTTTTTGAGCAAAGCAGGAAAGGACAAGCATGACATTTTAAATTTGTTGTGGACAAACTATACGAGTCATTCCATGCCAAATCAACACAGATATGTGCAATTTTTAACCTGACCATCTCTGATTTTCATGAAATTTGGGGAGTTGAAACTATGCATAGAACTTAGTAACTATGAAAATTTTTAGTCTCGTGCGTCTTGTAATTGTTAAATTATTCAAGGTCAAAGTTAGCATAAATTGCCCTTTTTGAGCCCGCTTAGCTATACTAAATCTGCTGTAACTCCGTCCCTATTTTGCCTAGGAAGCTCAAATAAAGCTTATTGTACAGGGAATTGAACAAGCTTTCCAGTGATATATAACAAGCCTACCTTTGGATAAAAATATAATTTTGTCACGTGACCTTGAATATCTCAAAACATGTCATCACCAAAAATCGTGAAAAAAATATATTTGGTCCCTCATACCATACTCTAAAACATACCAAAAAATCATTCTGGGACTGCAATGGGATCAGAAGATACAAAATAATATGTGTAACTATGTGACTGATAAAAGCCTCATTACATGAACTATGAAGAGTCAAAAGTCCCTTAACACCCCCTACAAAATGTAAATGAGTTATCCTGGGTATAATTGGTCATAAAAGAAATAGGTTAGGCACAGGGAGATCCCTATCCATGTGTGTCAAGCGCAGATCCGGCATATTGTTGACCGCCATCTTGAATTCAACACAAAAATTTCAAAGGAAAGGGGGTTATGTGATATATCAAATCAGGCTAGAATTTCACGAGAAATGAAGCGACGAAGGATTTTCCAACATATATTTAACTAGCAAAAATTTATTACTGCATGTTTGTAACCATTTTCTCCTTTTCGAGGTGTTAAAAACAAAGCATTGGAATGCTCCTAACGTGTTAGGAACTCATTGAGATCACGCTGACATCTTGGGAGAGAAAGAAGTATGCGCACCATTGCATATGATTTTAATCAGCTACATTCACCAAATAGTTGAATAGTGAAGAATATTGGGAAAAGTATCTCAAACAATTACGTGACACTTCCTTTGGAATGAAAAATTCTTCAGTGACGAGGCAAATTTTTATGTTCACGGTGAAGTTAATAAAAATAATATGCAATACCTGTGATTTGCTCAGTCGAATGGTTGTTGCTGGTAAGCTAATTATGTGGTATAATGTATAACGAACGGAAATGGTTGGTCCATATTCAACAACGGAACCTTAAATGGTGAGGGCTTCTTGGATTTGTTAAGTGAACAGGTTTTTTCACCCTTGCTTACGATATATGGCACTTTTCGAGAGTTTTGAAACAGGACAGAGTGTGACCACACTATGTAGACATTTTCGCAATTTCTTCATGGTAAATGTCTAGGTAGATTGATGGGCGATTGGGGATCTATTAAAAGGCCTGCACATTCCCCAGATCTAACATCTTAGGAGGACTTTTACCTTCAGAAACATTTGAAGAGAATGGTGCATGCACTAAAAGTCCCTGATATTGACCATCTGAGAGAAGGCATAGTTGCTGCTTGCGATGTTGTTGCACATGCTACATTACCAAATGTTCTATGCGAGTGTGAGAGACGTCAACGAGTGTGCTCACAGGAACATTGACAACATTATAATGTGCATATATCGTAAGTGAAAGATATGTGTATAACTTTTTGCTGGCGTAAGATACGTTGGAAAATCCTTCGTCACTTCATTTCTCGTGAAATTCTAGCCTGATTTGATATATCACATAACCGCCTTTCCTTTGAAATTTTTGCGTTGAATTCAAGATGGCGGTCAACAATATGCCGGATCTGCGCTTGACACACATGACACATGGCTAGGGATCTCCCTGTGCCTAACCTATTTCTTTTATGACCAATTATACCCAGGATAACTCCTTCACATTTTGTAGGGGGTGTTAAGGGACATTTGACTCTTCATAGTTCATGTAATGAGGCTTTTATCAGTCACATAGTTACACATATTATTTTGTATCTTCTGATCTGCTGCAGTCCCAGAATGATTTTTTGGTATGTTTTAGAGTATGGTATGAAGGACCAAATATATTTTTTTCACGATTTTTGGTGATGACATGTTTTGAGATATTCAAGGTCACGTGACAAAATTATATTTTTATCCAAAGGTAGGCTTGTTATATATCACTGGAAAGCTTGTTCAATTCCCTGTACAATAAGCTTTATTTGAGCTTCCTAGGCAAAATAGGGACGGAGTTACAGCAGATTTAGTATAGCTAAGCGGGCTCAAAAAGGGCAATTTATGCTAACTTTGACCTTGAATAATTTAACAATTACAACACGCATGAAACTAAAAATTTTCATAGTTACTAAGTTCCATGCATAGTTTCAATTCCCCAAATTTCATGAAAATCGGAGATGGTCAGGTCAAAGGCTGTGTTGATTTCGCATGGAATGACTCATACGTAATTTTTCCAGTACATTTCCTGTGCTTTAGCACAAATCAATGAACTATGTTGCACTACGTGATTGTTTGAACCACTTATGAACACACCCATCAATGTCTGGATTTTCATTCACTGCCTCTTATACGTTTCCTGACTCCAACTCGTGATAATTTTCCCATTATTTTTAATATAGGTTAATAATGTGTTCGGCAGAAACCCATACTCTTTAGCGATATCACTTTTCTTCCCTACACCTCTTTCCAACTTCTACGTTTTTCTCCAATGTTAATCTAGTATACACACTAGGCTTGGACATTGTGATTAACACAACTGACAACTACTGACAACTGGGGGCAGATAAGAAGAATTTTACAATTCATTGACTAGTGCGGGTGTGGTTCAATGAGGAGCACCCCACACAAAAGTGGTAGGAACTCCCACATTATTGAGTAGAAAGCAGAAGCTGCATACCAACAAACAGAAACTTGCTCTTTCCCAAGACTGTCTCTGGTTAGCTGCCATCGAATTATCCAAGTTACAGGTTCCCAAATTTGAATTACATATGGATTTTTAACATTGGTTTTAATAGGAGTTTCAAGTGGAATAAACTTCTGTTTGAATTTTAAATAGTTCACTGTATTGTACAAGTTAACGTTGCAAAATTCAAAAACACAGTTTGCACTTCTTAAGCTCTTATTTGACTTGAAATAATCCTTTACGAATTCAGTCTACATTTTTTGAGACATTGCTTGAAAACCAATCTTCCTACCAAACTAAAATGATTCGAAATCAAAAACTTTTAAGTCATTCACATTGATGAAGCACTCTTGAACTAAGCGGCTCCCTTTTAATTTATGAACATACATAGAATAGGAAAGATATAAAAAGTAAGGTAATTTGGTGACAGGTTTATTTGCTGATAATTTTTCTAATGTGCATCTAATGATTAGGTTATGCTATGGCATACGTTACAAGAATTATCACCAAATTACCCTACTTGTTATTTGTGAGTGTAGAAGACAAGTCAGATGGTTTAGATTCAAGTCCTAAATAAGTCATTCTTGTGGTCGTTGTTTGCTTAATTTCATGAAATGCTCATGTACACATTTAGGCATAGAAGTGACAATATGCAAGCAAAATTTCCGAAGTCTCATGAGAAATGAAGGTTTCCTTACAACTAGCTACCGTGAGTGAAGTAGACTTCATTTGTTTGGATACTGTATCAAGCAGTGAACGAAAATTCTTGCTAGTCGCTGGTAAAAACTTCACGAGAAGGGGTGAAAAATCTTGCCAGAGTTGTATGAATTTTACATGGACTTGGTCGACAAAGTTTTGTACCTCTGCGTACATTAAGCGCATTCAGAGAGAGGAGGCGTCGAAAGGTAGGGGAAGAAAGAAAATGGAAGTTAAATTGAAATGTTTTGCTCAAAGAAGAGTAAGCTCTATTTAAGCCTTCATTATCTTGTCATGGTCACATGCATCGTCTGCAAGGTGTTAAAAGGTGCCATGCATGCATAATTTATTTGTGTTTGTTTCTTTTCTCCTGTTTGTAAGTTCTTCAATGCAGTGTTGGCCTGTGTGAGGGGGCCAATGTTTTTATGATTCTGTACCCGATTACTTTTGTCATCTTCATTTTATACTTATTATGAATGTTCAAACTCTAGCCTAACCAAAACCATATACGCGACTCATATGGACTGCATTTTTGTTCCCTACTGTACGTATTAGTCTATCCTGATAGAATAAGGTTTCCTCTATTGGAATGTAGAAAATAATATATTTCATACTTTTTTAAATACTAGTTATTCTAAATGAAGTAACTTTTGTCCAAATCTTTAGCAATAAATTAACAAAAATGACATTATGCCTACCTCCCCTGGAATGATTAGTACAGCACACAATGACTCCAGGGGTCCCGAGTTCGAATCCCGGCATGGGTGTCCCTTCATCACTCATCCTCATCGTCGCGATTAGCCAAAAGTCGCAGAAGAACGAGTCTGTGGAGCAGGGCCGCGTGTTACAGTAGAGAAGGAGAGAAACTTTATGGGCGGAACAAAGCAATGCGCGCTGCTGCAAACGGTTGGTAGCTGCAGCTGCGTTATCCCCTCCATAGAACCCATTTTCCATCTCACGCTTTCATTGGTCAAGTCCTCTAGATTCATACTGCTGGGACCCTAAATCGTGAGGCATACAAACATTACATGGACATTAAACGATTGCGTGTGTGACATTCACACATAAAATTTACAGTTCTAGACATGAGATTACAGGGTGGCTACTCGCCGGGAATTCCTTGAATTCCGGGAATTATGAGTGAATTATTAGTTCCGGGAATTGTGCGTGAATTCTGCTTGAATTTTTCTGCGTAGACGTGAAAAATTGCAACTTTTATTAATCCAAATCCCATTCAATTTATACATACTTACCAATGCTCTGAGGCAAGTTTTTTACATTTTAGCTGCTATTTTTATCGAGGAAGGAAGAGAAAAGAAAGCTGCGTGGAAAATAAAACCGAATTCACTCAATCCCTTTGATTTGTTAGCGTCCTTTGCAGAACAATTTATCTCATATAGGATTAGTTATTGCAAGATAAGATATTTCGTTAGGTAAATTTCAAATTCTTGCACAATGAACAATTTTTCGTAGAATTATTGCCATGATTATACATTTTGCAGGTTACATGATATTGTTATATTGGCTGCATTGCCCCATTCCCTCTTATCTCCTCAGTTACTTTCTTTATAGGGCCTTGTTGACGTGAAATTAACATAATATTGTTATCAGGGAATCCTTTATTTTCGATTTCATACGACCATCGGTGGATTATTGAGATGGATCAGGCCGCCGGATCTGGATGGTGAAATAATAAATTGTCATAAATTTAGAGTTAACGGTATAGCAGCGCCGCCACCCCTTTGACAACTAACATCCTAGGAGGCACTTTGTAAATCTAGCTCCTAGAAAGTATACTCCATTTAAGACGAAATTTAGCTCTTTTATGCGCATCAGGTTTGGCAACACTGCCAGGCCGTAGGAGGCAAAGCGAAAAGCATCTCTTATGGCAGTATAATTTGATTTGTTCTCTTGGGAATATCAAATTTCCGATGGAACAGAAAAAGATATCAATGGAAAGAGGGCAGTTCGAAGATGTATTTGACCAGCGGGAAAAGTCGAAACTTCCATTTGATTAGGCGTAACTTGATGTTGATTCCCCATAAGGAGTACATGGGATTCCGAAAATTCTTATTCATCATATTTTTCAAACATCGTGTCCAGGTTAATAATCAACATAAGAAAACGCTTCCACTTGCAACATGTGGAGAAATCATACTCTTGCATACACCCAGTTTTTTTTTAAGTAGCAGTGCTCATTTAGGTGTGTAACTGTAACTCCTCACCTTAAAGTGTTTACAAGAAATTGTAGTTAGATTAGATGGACGGCAAGTTTGAACTTGCCAATAGAAATTTGGTCTTGTTTCCGGTGTTACTAGTTCGATGGCGCTTTTTGTGTAGGAGTTTGGGTTTTCTTAAAATGTAAATGTACCAAGCAAAGGGAAAAGCCCCCCCTCCCCTTCGAGATATAGAGAAAAACCCAGTTTGAGGGAAGTAGAGGGACACTTGCATCGATCAACATGAAGAAAAGTGCAGTGAGTGGAGATGCCTATACAAATTATTCTATTGGGGATGTTTTATGAGAATTTTCTTAACAGGAGGCAGTGGCGGCGACCCCCCACTTTTTGCCACTTTTGCCCTCGCACTATGCTAATCCTTATCTACGAGAGAAAGCAAACTGTCTTTGCCCCCCCCTCTAGTTTTGGAACCCAATTGCCGCCACTGAGGAGCGATCGTATCACTTTGACCTCTGCTGCCGGCCTTGATACTAAATGTTACACGATTTAATGATGTCGGCTCGCAAGACAATAGTTTAGTTTCCTGACCGGTAACATACAGTAAAACCTCGTTAATCCGGACTAATGGAGGGGATAAGTTGACCGGTTTAACGAAAGTCCGTATTAACTGAAATAATCTAAAAGAACAGTAGAAAGTGCATCAAAACTCCGTTTATAGCAACAAAACACATTTATTATGGTGTGTTTAAAGAACATAGGCCTAAATGCACTATACAGTACAGTACAAAGTCTGTGGGAAACAGAATTTCATCAGTGGTTGACTGTCTTCTCCTTGGGAAGTTCTCTTGTCGACTTCTAGCCACATGTAAAACCTTGTATTCTGCTTTTTTGTCTTTTTGCCTGTCCGGAGTAAGCGAAGTCCGGCTTATCGGGTTCGGATTAACGAGGTTTTACTGTATATACAAATAAATACAAATTTGCATATCCAAAAAAGAAAAACCTACCTCCCAAAATGCAGTCACAAATACGCCCCCCAAGCAAAAAGCTTAATTGGCACAGAGCATATAGGCTACAGATGCTGACAATTTTTGTTGGTGAAATATGCAAATGATATGCATCCACAAAGCATTTAAATATTAATGCAATTAAAAACAGTCATAATTTCGAGATTAATTTATTTCGTTATTTACTTGGAGTAGAACAACTTTTCGTTGAATGCCCTTACAACAGTAGAGAAACGGATGTTTGTAAATCGAGACAAGAACGAGACCGAGACACTGCGTATTCTTGTCTCCATATTATGCCTACTATGGCAAGGTAGGCTCCACATTACCATGTCTTTCACCATCTGCTCCGTTCCCAGGTTTGCAAAGTGTATCAGAAGCGAAGTCCATTTTTTTTGTTTTGCTAACGTAGGTAGACAAACTGAGCAGCCAGTGGATGCATTGTAATTGGATACCGCAGAGGAAGCATGCAAAATGTTGCATTTTTTTTTTCGTCCTGGTTGGCGGATGTAATCCACAATGGGATTAGCGAGCACAACGCCGAAACCACACAAGGGGTAGCAGCAATGTGGCATGCGAATATGAGGCTGTCATGGCCAGGAGAAGTGGAATTTCGGGAGACTGCTTTCAGAGCAATCTTGATAGTTCGCAGTGTATGTAAATTTATTGTTTTTCGGTGTGTTAGGATTTTACATAATTTCATGGTTCGAATCTGAATCTGGTTGTTTCCCACGTTTTTCATTTTCCTTCACTTATCACCTCAACTCTTGATTTACTAAAATTCGGAATACTGCTACTGCTTGGTGTTTACGGGTACGTGAGTTTGAGTCCCTTCCATGCCTTGTGTGCTGGTGTCTGTTTCGTTATTCTAACCGTAGCATCCTCATCGTCGCGATTAATATGATCGGATAAAAGCGGTATTTAGTAACTGTAACGCCGCCAGGGGTCCCGGCCTGGGCATGGATGCTTGTGAGTGTCCATTCATCAATTTCATCATGTCATCACTCGTCCCCATCTTCGCAAATTAGCCAAAAGTGGCACAAAAGAGAAGTAAAATAAAGGAATTCAATCATGAACTTTTAGTAACTGTAATGACCGACGCTGTAGCCTTGTAATCACTGGTTGGCGTAGCGGTAGCGTCGTCACCTTGCAATCAAGGAGTCGGGGTTCGATACCCGGCGGAGGCACATAGTGGTTCCGACCATACTGATTTGAAAAATTGCAACTTTTATTAATCCAAGTCCCATTGAATTTTTACATATTTATAAATGCTCTGAAACAACTTTTTCGCAGTATAGGTTTTGTTTTTATCTAGGAAGGGAAAGAAAGCTGCGTGGAAAATAAAACAGAATTCTTTCAATCCGTTTACTTTTTTAGTGTCTATTGCAAGATATCCTAAACCTGAATAGAGAAATTTGAGTTTGAAGTTCTTGTACAATTATCAAATTTTCGTAATTGGTATATCCCGTAACATCCGTCAGTTGTGTTTGAAGATGTACCAGGTGTTCCGTTCAAATCTCCCTAATTTCAGTCAATCGTAGGAAAGAAAGTATGAATGATAGAGCAATGAAATTGCACAGAATTGAAGAAAAACTCATACATTTTATTTTCCACACACTAATACACCTCCACATGTGCCCCATTCGTAGCACGAACAATATCCAGTCTGTATTCAACTTCTTGCCATGTTCTCCCCAACATGTCCCCTGTTACTGTTGCAATCGTATCACGTATGCGGGTTCGTAACTCTGGGATGTTTTTCACTGGAGTCGCAACCACACGATCCTTGATGTAACCCCAGAGGAAGAAGTCCAGCGGAGTGATATCAGGTCGAATTCCTTCCATCTTTTCCTCCGACACACGACGGCGAGCTCCACCAGATTGTTTTAGGATACTGCCGGTTGTTAGAAACTTACTAAAACACAGCCTAATTGATTTAGCATCAGGTGCATCTCCTCCGTACACTCGTCTGAAATTTCGTTGTGTTGCAATCACAGATTTTGTCTCAGCATACCACACCACTGCCTGCGCATTGTTTAACAGTCGCCATTTTTATTTTTGCGACCGTGGCGCTGCGTAGTGAGCAAACGGACAACTTCAAGTCGTGAAAACAAAACTTGAAGATCTGACCTTTCATTTGGTGTTACAGTTATTTCACAATTCATCGTACTTCGTTCACAGTAATTAATTGAAATTAGGGAGATTTGAACGGAACACTCTGTATTTCGAGTCTGAATATGTGGAATTGCAAATATAAACTCCGTACCTTCAATTAAATATTTTAAGTATGTGTACCGTTTGTGTTAAAGGTGAGATTCATAATACGTTGATGTAGAGAAAACATCTGCTTGTATATCCTTGAATTTTTGGAAAGTTCACCTTGAAAACCAGGAATTATACTTGACTTTTATCATTGTCCTAGAGTAGCCACACCACCCTGTGTAGGTCCAGCCTCGATTAGCTTAACTGTGTATATAGTGGCCTTAAAATAAAATCTCAAACTCCTTGTAATCTGTGGGTCCTTGGGTCGATTCTTAGACCTTGTACGATACATTTTCAGCATCAGAGAACTTGATGAAGGAAGAAAGAGGTAAGCAGATATGAAGAGTCAACGATGTATTTAGAGAGAGGACCGAACCCGCCTTTCCCTCAAAATCTAGGCTGTTCAAGACAAAGCTCTTAGTCAAATTTTTTAATGTGCATATTTTTAATAGCAAATCTCAAAGACGTTGGATCATCACTGTTTAGAATCATTACACATGCCCAGGGTGGATGAAAATCATTTTTGATGATTTTTTAAAATTGAAATAATTTTTTTTTTATTATTTAAATCGATTTTTTTTAAAAAAAAACACGCTTAACATTGCTTGGATGGTTTTTGAGAGTGACGTTAGGTCTCGAAAGCTTGGAATCTCTTCGACAACTCACCTAGTCGATAGGCCGAGAGAATCTTTTCATTCAGATATGTTTTTATAGAAAGGCTTTTTCTGGTAAACGGCCCTGTGAAATATTTAAATAGTTTGATTAAAGCAAATTAGAAATTGTATAAATATATATTTTTCTGTTTATACTGTACACTCACCTCAATTAGTACTCCGGCAGTTTGTTTCTTTATACAACATATTTGCAGAAGATGCAATTTAACTTACAAATGTACCAATATACGCTGTATAAAGCACAACTTATTACTAACCTCGTTGACCCTGTACTACATATGAAACTACCACGGAAATGTTTGTTGGTGTGTTAATGAAACCATAATAATTTAAGTAACTTTTCTTCCAGTGAAAACAAAACATTCTGGATGTTCTACAATTGTAACTTAAAATATTTTAAACAGTTTTTGTAGCTGAATATTGGTGATTTTTTTTAATGATATATTTGTAAAATATCAGCTGCCATGTTTATTTACAGTTTAATAATAATGACACTATTTACGGTTTAATGTGATTAGTATTTTGTATATTATTATACATAAAATTTTCGGTATTTTTGCCTATAACATTATTGAATTTTAAATCAAGAGAAATTTAAGTGTGTTTACAGTAAACATGTTATATTTTCTTTCGTATGAGCTTCACCTCATCAGTACATATATTTTTGCTTCCTTATTTATTAGAGCCTAATAAACAACATGTTGAACCTTCTGCAGTATAGAGAGGGATCGTACTGCTTTTAATTAACAGTACCTAAGAAGATTTTAGCACATTACTGCTTATAATATCCTAATATTTATAAAATATTATAATCAGGAACTTTAGGTTTCATCAACTTAACCTGACATTGTTCAATAAATATTCAATTTTTAATTTTTTTGACATTAATTCATTTACCAGGATATTTGATTTTATACAAATATTAGCAATCTGAACTACACGTAAGCTAGATAATGAACGTGTTGTTATATCTCTATTCTTATACCGTCTTTTTACTTATTTCCAAATAATAACAACAATAACAAAATTAATTAATTTGCATTTTATAATAATTATTATGAATAGGTATACATATTATCTCAACATATTAATTATTTCCGAGACACTTGGTTCAGACTAGGGATGTCCACAAAATTCGGATAATTGATATCCGGGGGTCAAATTATCCGATAATCGTTTCGGTTAACGATAATCCGGATATGCTGATGATTCGGATATTAGGATAGAACAGATTTTATGAAGAATTTGTAGAAAATCCATACAGTGAAATACGAAAATGACGAATACAAGAATATGTATATAGCCCGTAAAACGGATAAATGATAAAACGAATATCCTGATAATTCTGATGTGCTGATAATCTGGACAATTCGGATAATTCATATATCGGGATAAAAGTTTATCCGGATTTGTCCATTCCTTATTCAGACCCCTCCCGGAATGTGTTTCTAGATATAGGGTGTCCCAATAAAAGCGACGGATTTAATATGCTTAAGAAAATACTGTATGTTTACAAATTCGTCAAATTTTTTACATCATTACAACGAGTAAACGTTCCGATTTAAGAATGAAAGATGACATCTGGCATATGTCCCCCGGCTAGATCTAGAGCGTGGTGTTTTAATGTCTGCTGTCGAACCTGTTTCCTCAAATTTCTTGATCAACTTACGAACTGTACTATCACTAGGTGCACTTTGACGTCCAAGGATTGCAAGAAGCTTCCTAACAATATAAAGGATCGGGACACTGAGGGACGAGGTCCTCCAGCCTCCTCTCGCCACTCACACTACGCAACCTTCTCTCTTCCTGTACTTTTGCGTAGATTGCTTATCATAGCTGTTATTTCTCCAAGAGCGGTAGTGTCCCGTTTAGGATTGGAATATGGAAGAGGATTCGAGTATTTGTAGGGAGAAGTTTCATACCTTGGTGCCTATTAATAAAACCAAGGTGTGTATATATATGTGTTTTCTAAGATTATTGTACTTGAGGAATAAATATAATAAAAGAAAAGTATATACAGAATATGAATATAAAATATAACAAACAAAATCATATATATGTTTGACCAGTGTTTCCAAAATTTCTAAATCGACTTGTATATGTTAAGGATTTGTTTGGTGCTGATATTCAGCTTAAAAATTTTACGGAAATTTATAATGATAAATATAATAAAATACTAACTTGGAATGTATGATATTATCTAGTAAATTTATTGAGTAATATAGGATTTGTCATTCTTTTTTTAAAACAAGTTTTCTATTAAGCATATTAAATCCGTCGATTTTGTTGGGACACCCCACTCTTACAGGACTGAGGGAAACGAAGATAGCAGGGTAGATAAAGAGATCGCTACAGAGAGGAAGAAAGTGATTGGTGGAAAGCGAAGATATTAATGTAAACTTAGTAACCTTGACAAAACATTTCAACTCTGATAAGGCATATTTTGACCGACCCTCGTATATAATAATTGTTACAATGAAGTCAAGAGTAGGTGTCGGTTGCGTAGCTAATTTTCATTCACTTGCAGGTGATAATTAACTTTCTTTAAGTCGGCAACATCTCGCGAAAACATCCAAGCCGAAAGACGACTTCTTTTTTATTTCCGCGGATTTATTTATGTGGTTGAGATTGCGCTTAGCAGGGCCGGGGGTTGGAGAGAAGGAAGTTAAATTAGCATGTGAAGGTACCCCGAAGGGTATCAGCAAGGAGCAACTCATCAAAAGTAGGGGCTTAAGTTTTTATTTAAACGAGATTTCTGTGGAATGATGTGAGAAACTCAATTTCCGAGGAAGGTTTCGCCAGGTGGAATTCATGATTTGTGGCGGCATGCTTCAGGTGTCTGGGCTGAAGCAGCCAATCAGGGGGCTCTTCATTATCCGCCTGGCCGGACAAACGTGGCACATAATGAGAAGCGAGCTGGGGGCTGCGGGATAATTAGCAGGGGGTTGCTGGTGAGGAGAAGCAGCAGATTGACACCAATAGAGGCCTCTTGCACAGCAGCGTTTGTTTTTTTATTTCCTTCGCCCTGTTGCTCTTCTGTCTCTCTCCCCCCCCTCGTCTGGCAGGCAAAACATTTCCGCCAGTTTGTATTGTTTGAAATGACCTGCCAGTAACATCCGAGGATAATTGTTACGGCTGTCACTATTCCTAGTGTCCAATAGTAGCGTCTGGCGATATTCCTGGTCTCCAATAGCATAAGAACGCGGTCAGATTCCAGGAACGTGCTCGTCTGATTGGCTGGTTTGCTCGTCTGATTGGCTGTTTTGAGCGTCTGGCGTTTTCCCCGGTCTCCAATAGCATAAGAGCGCGGACAGATTCCGCGAAAAGTCTGGGTTTGTTCTCTGGTCGTGTAATTAAAAATACTACTACTATAGATCTCTTCCAGTCTTACGGTGGGTGGCCCTCATGTTCGCAAGGGAAGTGGGGAACGGCGAGCGATTTTTTTCCAGTCAACTTGTGAATGCGGTTCATTTCTTGCTCTCTGATTGACTCTTGGAAAGTTACGGTGCTCTGATTGTGAGAATATCTTATTTCCTATTTTCAGCGCAAATTTGCTGTTTTCTAATATAATCTAACCTAACCTAACGTACAGCGGAAATAAGATATTCTCACAATCAGAGCACCGTAACTTTCCACCAGCCAATCAGAGAGCAAGAAATGAACCCACATTCACAAGTTGACTGGATAAAGAAAAAGCGCGAACGGCGAAGCGACCAATCCAGCGCGATGAGAAACTCAGCAGCCTGTAGAATGTGTTTCACTTAGTAGTTCCTCGCCTCGACGTCGTAACTCTCGGCGCCACCGCTGTTGTCTGGTTGGTCTGCGGCGTATTCCCCGCTCCCCACTTCCCTTCCCAGCATGAGGGCCGCCCGCCGTAAGAGTAGAAATACTTAGTATTCTTAGAGTGCAAAGTGCGGTCCCGGTTGCCTAGTCTGGTTCTGGGGGCGAATCTATGTGAAAGCTGCAATATTCCATTCTGTTTCCTCTTGTGTCTATTTCATATTGTCTTTATCGTTTCGATTGCCCGAATGGTGCAGAAAAAAGGTATATTAAAGGAACCAAAGATGATGTACGAAGTATATGCGAAACATTGTGGCTGTTAAAGTCGTTCAATCTAGCCGGACCCTGTGGTCGAGTGGTTAGCACATCGCGCTGCGACGCCAAGGGTCACGGGTTCGAATCCCGCTCGGGCTTGGTTGTTTGTGAATGTCCATTCATCAATTTCATCACTCATCCCCATTTTCGCAAATTAGCCAAGAGGCACAAAACGCGAAGTAAAATAAACTAAATCAATCGTTCAATCTAAAGACAATTCACCAGTGTCAGTCTCCGTGCTGGACTTTTAGCTTGGAGCTCTATGACGTCAGGGGTCAAGTTCATTTCCCTATGTGAATTAGACGGAAGGAATATCTCTTCATTGCTCCAGGAAATTACGTGTATTTGTGTGATATTCGAGTATTTATGTCATCAATAATTCATAACGACGCGTATGACCTTGAAATATAAACTGCAGCCTTGACGCAACCCAATGTTTGTTTACATTTCCTTTGAAACTTTGATTAATTTGGAAGTTGATGAAATTTATGAAGGAGCACTAAACATAAATACACCCATGTCCAGGCCGGGATTCGAACCTGTGGGCCGACCTCCGTGGCGTATTGGTTAGCATAGCGCTCTACGACGCCAGGGATCCTGGGTTCGAATCCTGGCCTTAGCTCATCATATCATCACCCATCCTGATAGTCGCAATTAGCCAAAAATGGCAGAATAGGCACGCTAAACAACAAAAATTAAATCGAAGGGAAACCGAGACCTCTTTTTATAACTGAACTGACTGCTCTCAGATTTTCCTTCGATTCCCCTTGCATAAGCTGTTCTCTCTATTCGTTATGAGTTTCCTTTTTAGTTTTTGTTTACGTCCACTTTGTGCGGAGAGAGGCTATCGGGACTGAACCTATAGTAATAGTGCAATCCGAACCACTATGTGCCTCCACCGGATATCGAACTCTGGATCCCTTTATTACAAGATATACATTTATGTTTGGGAGAGGTAAAGACGAGACCGACATCGAGAATGTGTGGAGAGAAACAATGGTAAAGCTACTTGTTTGTACCAACCATTTAAAGTTATTTCCTACAAACTTCAAGGCTGCACACTATGTTCGCCCAGCTAAGGAAAAAAAAAACATGGTAGTGCATGCCACTTGTAATTTGATAACGCCATTTCATATGTAGTAATTAAAATTCCTGCCTTTTCGGCGTCATAAAATCTGGAATTCTAATTAGTAGGTAACACGATCTGTTGAAACAACTGGAATGATGCTATTGGATGAGGAATAACATGAAGCAAGCTGCCCTTTTATTCTTTAACGAAAATCATTGCTTCTCACCGCGCAATTCGCGAATAATTAAAATTTGGATGAGGATTCGTGTAATCATGTCCCCCTCTTCCCCACAAAGGGGTCTCAGTGTAACCCTTTCAGTATTCTTGTAGACAATCCTGTGTATCAAAATCAACAGTGTCATAGTTTACTATTTTCTAAAATTTACACTAAAATAACATTTGGAGATGTACGTTACTTCACACATGGAGTGAATACAGTAAAACCTCGTTAATCCGGACTAACGGGGGGGGGGGGATAAATTGACCGGTTTAACGAAAGTCCGGATTAACTGAAATAACCTAAAGAACTGTAGAAAGTGCATTAAAACTCGGTTTATAGCAACAAAACACGTTTATTATGGTGTATTTAAAGGGCATAGGCCTAAATACACTATACAGTACAGTACAAATTCTGCGGGAAACAGAATTTCATCAGTGGTTGACTGCCTTTTCTGTGGGAAGTTCTCTTGTTGACTTCTAGTCAAATTTAAAACCTTGCATTCTGCTTTTTTTTTTGTTGTTGGTCTTTTGCCTGTCCGGATTAAGCGAAGTCAGGCTTATTGGGTTTTACTGTAGTACTTTGTTTGTTTTGGTTTATTTTACTTTGCTTTTCTGCCACTTTTGGCGAAAATGAGGATGATATGATGATTTTGATGAAGGACACTCCCAAAGATCGGCTTTGCCCAGGCCGGGATCGAGCCCGGTACCCGGTACTCCTGGCGTCGTAGCGCTCTGTGCTAGGTAACCATTCAGCCATGGAGGTTGACTAGCAAACAATGGCGTGCCGTGAGTTTGTCGAAAGTGTTACCGGCCATCAAAACGGGCTGTAAGACGTTATTATGTCCCCCACCCCTATCTCAGATGTCTTTGACGTATATTTTTTCATTATGTTCCTCAGTCAGGTATTTATCCAGAATTTTGTGTCTGGGAGGTGTAAGTTCGTATTTAGGAAATGAAAGGATAATTTTTTAACCCAAATTACCACACTTTTTGGGCTTTTTGAACACTTTTAGGGGGTCGTTGAGGAAATTGTGGTCAACATAAGTTTGGTTAACATTAGTGGCGTATGTTGAGTCTAAGACGTGGGCTATCTCACTATGACACCTGGTCCTAGGCTATGGAGGAAGGGAGAAGACTAGGCTCATTCTTGACGTCTTCAAGGAAGCCTCGTTGCCATCCCAACGGTAGTCAGGTTGCAAACTTATTAAAAATCAGGTTGCCAACTTCTAAGAATTCAGGTTGCCAACTTCTAAGAATTCAGGTTACCAACTCCTAAGAATTCAAGTTGCCAACTCCTAAGAATTCAGGTTGCCAACTCCTAAGAATTCAGGTTGCCAACTTCTAAGAATTCAGGTTGCCAACTTCTAAGAATTCAGGTTGCCAACTTCTAAGAATTCAGGTTGTCAACTTCTAAGACTTCAGGTTGCCAACTCCTAAGAATTCAGGTTGCCAACTTCTAAGAATTCAGGTTGCCAACTTCTAAGAATTCAGGTTGCCAACTTCTAAGAATTCAGGTTGCCAACTCCTAAGAATTCAAGTTGCCAACTCCTAAGAATTCAGGTCGACAACTTCTAAGAATTCAGGTCGACAACTCCTAAGAATTCAGGTCGACAACTCCTAAGAATTCAGGTCGACAACTCCTAAGAATTCAGGTTGCCAACTCCTAAGAATTCAGGTTGCCAACTCCTAAGAATTGAGGTTGCCAACTCCTAAGAATTGAGGTTGCCAACTCCTAAGAATCTAAATACTTCAGATTTCAAAAATGGAAACCATATCAATTTGTGTTCCCACCCCCCATGAAGACTAAGAAGGACAGGACCGAAAGGGTTAATTCTTGGATGATTTAGTATTTTATGGGTGAAGGGAAATGTGAAAATGACAAACAAATGTGGATAGCCCGTAAAACGGATAAATGACAACACTGTCCCTATAATGGACATATTCAGATATCCGGACATTCGGATAATCCGAATGTACGGATAATTCGAATATCAGAATATCCGGATATTACTTGCACTAATAATGTACTAAATGAGATATTGTACGGCTTGATTGTAATCCTTTTAAGATAATAAATAATAATTTGAAATCTACATAGAAATTTTATCCGGATTTGACCATCCCTAGTTTGTTTAACGTCGCATTTCTGCCCCTTTTGACTAATCGATACGATGAAGATGAATGGTGTTGAGATGATATGGATGATGGGACAATAGCAAACAACAGTGGCTGCGATTTGGTCCCAAAACCGGGGGGCTGCAGAGTCATTATATTTTCCTTTGTAAATAAGATTTAGCATACTGCGGGGGCAAAATTGGCGAAAACTGGTGGGGCAACTGCCCTCCTCGCCCTCCCTAATCGGCGCAAACAAATATGGATAACACGACACAAGCCCCACAAAAGATTATACTAACTGCGAGCCCATGCGGCAGAGCCTCACTAGCCCGCAAACCAAGTTGTACCATGTGGAAGAGCTGTGGGGAAAGGGTTAATTCATTTGCAGCGAAATGGTGACTTACCTATCGCGTGGTATCGTGTTTCGCGAGTAGCTGTTTCCTTCTTGGACATTCCGTGTCAGTCAACGTTTGAAAAGTCCTGCTAAATATCTCCCTTGTTCTGCATGATTCCGAAAAATTCCGTCACGCACAAGGCTGCCCGGTCGCGAGTCATTCCTGAAACCTTTTAATTGGCTCCCGGCTCCACTTCGCTCTCTAGAGCAGCTCTCCAAACTATTTCAACCCGAAAATATTAGTCTATGTAGAGTTCTACGGTCATATCCTACCCCTTTCATAATTTTCACGTTACTTGTTTTTCTAGTACATTAGAGCGTAGGAAATTCAGAAAATTAAAAGCGAAATTTCATTTAGAAAACTGGTCTGCCCAAATAGCTACACAAGTTTCCAAACATCCACATCATTATTTAATTCAGTGATTAATCGTTAGCGAATAGGGGTAGAAAAGCGTATACACACAGACACAGAGGGGAGATCTTTAAGAGAAAGATATGGACAGAAAGGAAATGGTACAAGGCGGCAATGTACTAGATGAAATGTTTTCCGTATGTGTGACAAGTTTCGCCTCAGAAAATTAATCCTGAAGCTTATCTCTTTCTCTGTAACCATTGTTAATATAAATAACGAAGAACTACTCCTATTTCATAAAAATCTAAGAATGCTATTACCACAGATAAAGATATCCAAGATTAGTCCCGATTAGTTTATATGACCATAAATTGGACCTAAATTGTAATCGCCCTTGTAATTTTCTTTATTGAATATATGTGTGTGTGTATAAATATACACACATATACATATACAGGATGCCCTGACTAGAGGTATACAAAAATGCATACATATATTTAACATCTGTGAAGTTTATTAACTTTCTTGTTCCGGTTTTGCAGAAAGTAACGCAGAAAGTTTTTATGTACGCTGGTACACCTCAATGTGGTCACCGTTTGTAGCTCGACAGATATCCGAACCATACTCATGCTCGTGCCAAGTGTCGCAACGATACGCTGTCACAAATCATACAAACTATGATTTCCGCTTGTACACAACTTTAATGAAGCCCCACGAAAGAAAAAAAATGATGTTAAATCTGGGGATCTCGGTGGCCAGGCAGTTTCTGCGCATGCGTGATTAACAACACGATTGATCGTACAAGTGGACTACTGAAATCTGGGATCGATGTTCTATCGGCAATATAAGGAGTAGTTTTCGCATTATAAGTAGTTATTTTTGTATACCTCTAGTCTAGACACCCTGTATATATAAATACAGATAGATAGATAGAGAGAGAATGAACATAGTAGCAGATATCATGCCCGTGGCAAATTCCACCTGAAAAATTTTCTTAAGCCCAACAAACAAATCTCTGGCAAAGTCAAGAGATAAAATATCCACCCTAACAGTGAATACTTTCCCGAGGAGACAGACCCATCTTGCTCGCACTTACCCCACGTGATTACAAATGGCGAGATAACCCAAAATGGCCAAACTAGATTATTTTTTCCCACCCAAAAATCATTGCACACGGTCCGTTGCTTATCGTATCGTTTTACGAAACAGGCACCGGTTTACGATTCACTTTATGGGCCATTGCACGTTCCCCAATTCATATGATAGCGTGGATCAATGCTAGTCTGACATCTACGTTATGGTCCTGGCTCCCTATTCCCAGACTATCCCCGTTCCTAGACAACAGTTAACCGCCGAAGCTCGCAATAAAGTAGATGATGCTTCTGGCCAGACGTAGTGTGACTAGGAGCTATAATAAGCTCTGGTGTGTGGACTAATTAGGCAAAGGTCTGTCTCAGTTGCATTGCTTTTTACTGAAATGTTTCTTTCTACGGCGATATTAACGGTGTATCTGTATTTTCATTAGGATTTAACCCAGCTTACGCCGTGGTCTATCGGGTAGCGTCACTAGGGTGCGAAATCATTTAAGACTGTTGGGGGGAGAAAGATCTGAATCTACAAACATACATATAAATTATACGATATACATATTTATAATGTTATTAAAAGTAAAAATAAATTACTAAATTAAAAATATATTATTATTAATTACCCAAAAATAAATATTTTCTTTTACATTTAAATATATCAGATATTATAAAGTAGCAAACTACGTCTTTTACTAACTGGTTAAAGATGTTCATAAATTATGAAATAGTTAAAGTGGTTTTATTATGTGTAAGTTTTTATTAAGTGTTTGCTTTATGTTAATATAAATCAAATTAGATTTCATAGTTATTATTGTTTTGCATTCTTGTTTTACTTTTATTGTGCGTATTGATGTAGATTTGTAAATGATCTCTTGAGAGAGAAAAAGCATTGAACACACAACTACACTAATTTGTGTATATTTTCGATATTATTCTGAGTACAGTATATTTGAAATTAAAAGTAATTGCTTATCTTTTGGTTGTTGTAACAAAAACTCTCCCCTCCGAAAATTTTTGGTTGGGTGGATTTTTGAGGCCAAGATTGTTGGTGGGGGGGGGGGGATCATCCCCGCAGGATTTTGCACCCTGAGCGTCACACTACTAGGCCGTTTTTATCCGCTTCCCCGCTGGTAGAGTCTCAAATATGGTTGGTTCATTTGGTGGTTTAAGTCTACTGGACCTACAGTTTAAAGCGAGATCCGAACCACTATGTGCCTCCACTGGGTATCGAACCCCGGACCTCTAGAATCGCAAACATGAACGTTGGACATGATCAGTAATGCCGGTAAAGTTAGTATTGCTTGTGTTCATGACTGCAGTTAGTGTTTTTCTTGGTTACTTGCAGTTTGCGAATACGCGACAATGCTTCAGCGTGATGATATTTTCAGTTGAAATAAATATAATACAGGGTGAGTCAGAAAATATGGCTACATCTCTGATGTAAATGTTGTGTGTTATTGTACAATGTAGATGGAAACGATGAATGGTATATTAAACTTGAAAGTGAAAACGACTGCTTCTATCTATTTAGTTGAAGTCCATCTTTGTGCTCACCGCTCTCACGGTCATTTTGGTATGCAATTGCTCACGCTACAACTGTAATTTGCTGCTGCTGCATGTTCAGCACCTTCTTGGTTAATGACGTAAGCTTGTGCACGTGACTTACCTGAAATGATAAAAAGAAGTTTCAAGTTTAATAACTTTAATATACGTGGGCGAATCAAAAAGTAAGTTACACCCGAGCCATGTTCCTGTACTAAAAGAGAGAAAATAATCACGCTTGGTGGCAGCACTCTCCGGAATGTATTCTCCCCATACCTGAAGCAGGCATGCTGCAGCTGCTTTAATATAAGAGTAGTCACCGTGTCAGTATGGCTTGTCGTACTGAGGTGGCGTCCAACATTGAGTTGCGCTCAGTCGTCCGATTTCTGTGGACACGAAGGCATAATCAGAGTGAAATCCATCGCCAAATGGTCGAGGTGTATGGTGGGAATGCAATGTTACATCCCATGATCAGGAAATTGCCAGGTGTTCGAAAGAACGAACGTGAACGACGAGCAGTGTGTCGGGCAGCCTGCAACTGGAACACTATCGACAAAACGGAGCATGTGAATGCAATCATCCTTGCCAACCACCATGTGAAAATTAAAAGAGATTGCAAGTGAACTGAACATATCATACAATAGTGTGTCTATGCTGATTCATCACCAGTTGAGTGTATCGTAAACTGTGCTCTCACTGGGTGCCACGATTGTTAACCGATGAGCATAAAAGTCAACTCAATTGAAATTGGACGGAATTTTTACACACAAGAAATAAAAAAAACTGGTCACACGATTCGAAAAGTGCTTGGAATACCTTGGAGACTATGTCGAAAAAAGTTAAATGTTCATGCATTTTTCTCCAATATATTTTCTTTCTAATGTGTTTTGTTTGTTTTATACAGGGAGGTGTAACTTACTTTTTGATTTGCCCTAGTACCATTCACCATTTCCATCTACATTATACAATAACACGCTACATTTACTTCAAACGTGTAGCCATATTTCTGACTCACCCCGTATCGTTTTTCCCTAACCTATTCTCTGTCCCAGGACTTTAGGGAACAAGTGAACGAAAATGCATATTAAGGAAGGCAATTACTTTAAGTTGGAGACAAATGCTTCTAAAATTAAATAATATTAAATATACAGGGTGTGTCCAATAAGTATCGGGATTGATTTTGTCCGGCCAATGGGAAGGGGTGCAGGGCGATCTCTGTGGGTGGGATCGGTGTTGCGGGATGTCACGTGAGCTAGGAGACCCAGCTCAGTTGCCTCCGAGCCTTTGGTGTGTGTAGGTCGCGCCTGAAGTGAAAGTGTGTGTAGTGCTCGCGTTGAGAGTCAAGATGCAGCGAACCATCGAGCAGCGTTGTGCCATCAAATTTTGCGTTAGACTGAACAATTCTGCTATGGAGACACGGCCGGCAAGACGTCGAGGACGCGCTGGACGTCCGACATCGATCCGAAACGCTGAAAATGTGGCCAAAGGGCGAGAACTTCTGAACAGTGATCGCCGGTTAAGTGTTCGTTTCATAGCACGGGAGTTAAATCTACTGAAATGCACTGTGCATTCAATTGTGACCGATGATTTGCGTCCGAAGGGAGATCGAAGATTCCTGGCTGCTGCATCACGACAATGCGCCCAGTCACACGTCGCTAATTGTGAGGCCAAGCACAACGGGGCAACGCTGCCGCAAGCACCCTACAGTCCAGCTATGGCTCTCCCCGACGTCTTTTGTTCCCTCGGATCAAAAGGAGCCTGCAAGGACATCGCTTCGGGACTATTGAGGCGGTCGAAGCGGCTTCGACGGGGTGCCTGAACAGCCTTGCGGTTGCCGACTTCCAGGGGGCGTATGAAGAGTGGAAAAAGCTCTGGCAGCGGTGTATTGATGCAGGAGGGTCATATTTTGAAGAATATTAACACACTGTACATATATCTTCAATATACAACCTTGGTGACAATGAAGTTCGACCAGAAAGGAATACGTGATTAAATGCACAGAGGCATAGGTGGTGGAATGGGTGACCCGCAGAAGTGACGCATGTGTGTAAGAGGAGGCGTGTGAGCAGGCAAGAATCGTGATCCCAGCATGTTGCACCCAAGGTCACGTAAAGAACGAAAACGGGGAACTATACGCGTGACATTGAACTTCGACCAGGCACCAGACCCATACGGAAATTCCAGATAGTGGCGCATTCGACGGAAGCATGACGTCACGGACACGATAAGGGAGTCCGCCGTATATAAGCGCGTGCTGTGCACCGAGGAACAGCAGTGCATCATCACCATGGCCAGGGGCAAACCTATTGACTGCACCGTGAGGAGAAGAGTGGTGGAGTTGCAACGGGATGGACTCAGTGAACGGGAAATGGGGCGCCAACTGAACTTACCCAAGTCAACCGTCCACTGCATCATCAACCACCACCAAAATACGGGTACTACAGAGCCAGGTAAGGCCCCCGGTCGAAAACGCCTGCTGAGCGTGCGTGACCTACGGATATTTAGGCGCTATATCCAGACCAACAATCATGTTTCTGTGGCCGAATTACGACTGTGGACTCGAGAACGCTTTCACGTTGAAGTGTCAACCAGAACCATTCGCCGTTACCTACAGCGATGCGGTTACCGAGTGTACAAGGCGAAACGTAAACCCTTCCTTTCCATGTTGAACAAAGGCAATCTACTACGGTGGGCACGAATGTACCGGGGATGGACATTTCGGCAGTGGAACAGGGTTTTGTGGACAAACGAATCCATTTTCAATGTTGTGTACGGGAAAATACGGAAAACAGTCATTTGTCGGAAGGAGGAACAGAATGAAGCAAAATGTTATCCACGTCGGGTACAGAAACCTGCGTCAGTGATGGTATGGGGATGCATGACGGCATCTGGGGTTAGCCCACTACACGTCTGTGAGGGCATTGTGAATGCACACGCCTATACACGCATACTAGAGCGGCATCTTCCCACAGTGCGAAGGCACCTGTTCCACAGGTGGCGTCTCATCTTTCAACACGACAATGCCAGGCCTCATACAGCGCGGCTGACAAGAGAATGGTTGACTCGCCATCACGTGCGAACTCTGCCATGGCCACCATCGAGTCCCGACCTCTCGCCCATTGAGAATGTGTGGCGTGTTCTTAAGCGACGTGTGCAACAGAGGGGACCCACGACAGTGGCTGCTGTTATCGCCTGCCTGCAGGAGGAATGGCACCGCATCGATGTGGAATACCTTGAACGACTCGTCCGCAGCATGCCCCGACGCATTGCCACAGTTATTCGCCGACGGGGCGGCGTCACACCATGGTAAACAGGATCCCCTCTAACAGTGGTCGAACTTCAATGTCACGTGTAGATGGACGAAAATGTTTTATTTTGTGTGGACACCATACATTGCTGCGTTGCAGCGGAAATTTATGTTTTCCTTTGTTCCATGTAGACTGCTGAATAAAATATGTTCAGCATATGCACGTGTTCTCCTTCTTTCACAACGCACTCCTATATTTGTGACTGGTCGAACTTCATTGTCACTAAGGTTGTATTTTTTTTATGACTTCAGTCCCGATACTTTTTGGACAAACCCTGTAAAATTGAAATATTTTATTTCCAATAAGGTGCTATTTATGAAGCACTATAATAATATTTTCAATAAAATAATATATCAAACCACTGTTATAATTTATATGTAAATAAGACTTTAATTATAACTAAAAAGAGGTGTACAATTTATTATATTACGTAAATGAATTATAATAAATTGAATAATAATTAGAAATAGTATCACGACAATTTCTCCCATACAACAATTCTCAACTTCCAGTCCTTGTAAATCACTCTATTTAAGTGTGTGTCTTACAGTCGTTCTACACGCAGATAAAAAATTCCCAGTGGTATGCGAGAAGCGTCCTACCTGACTACAAAAGGCTGTAACTCACTTCCTGATTCTAATTTCCATGTCAGTCCATGCATTCAGCGCAGCCCGAGGGCGATGAAATATTCAGGATGCATTCCTCAAGGCTCTCCCCCTCCCCCCCCCCCCGAGCATTGTGTCAGATGAGTTTAAAATTGCCCCTGCATCACGCCGATGCGAATTACCCCCCGAAACATGGCTGCGGAAAGGAGATGTTACTAAATATCCATCAAGGGAGGATTTGTCTCGAGTGCTAAAAATCCAAGAGAAAGATTGCCTGTATCGTGTGATGCGATCTCTACTGCCAAGCTTCGATATTAAGCTGGAAAGCCCTGGTTGCAATGAAAGGCGTGTACAGCAAACATCGTTCTGCCCCCTGATATCTCTCTCCCCCTCTCTCCCTCTCTCTCCACCTCTCTCACTCTCTCTCCCCCTCTCTCACTCTCTCTCCCCCTCTCTCACTCTCTCCCGCCTCTCCCTCTCTCTTTCTCTGTGTGTGTGTGCATGCTTGTTTGATTAATTGATTTGGTTTATTTAACGTCGCATTTCTGCCACTTTGGTTAATCGCTACGAAGGGGGTGAATGGATACCAGATGAAATGGATAAAGGCACAATCACACGCATATGGACGACACAACCAAAGCTCCAAAGAGAATTGTTCTGGCTGTTTGTCAAGACGCCAGAGCCTCGCTGTCCTGCGACATCGCAGTTACCGGCGTGGAAGTGATGGTATGTGTGCGTGTGAAAGAGCGAGATTTGATTTGTTATTTAGCGTCGCTTTTATGCCACTTTATGACTAATCGCGACGATGAGGATGCTGATGATATGAAATTGATGAAGGAACACTCACAAGGAAGACCCATGACCAGGCCGTGATTCGAACCCGGGACCCTTTGGTTACAAAGAAATGTGCCGGGTGTTTCAGTTTATCACATTTTCCTCTCAACATATCGATCGCGACACAGATGACGACATAGAGGAGATAACGACCACAAAGAAATTCTGGCTGAAATTGTACCAATGGCCATAACAACTGGCCTAGCATTCGCAGTGGCCTACAAAACTTTCTGAATGGCTCTCGTGTGTTTAAATGGGTAAAAGCTACCCTCCTGTTCATGGAACCGTGGCATGAAGTCATACAGGGTGTTTCCGGGCTGATGATACAAACTTTCAGGGATGATGGAGAAGGGCACATGTATCAATTTGAGATAAGGAACCTTAGTCCGGAGACGACTTAGTCGAAAGTTATAAGAGAAATCTGTGTATGAAGATGTAATACTTTTATTACCTGCACAAGTTTCACAAACTGTTCCGTGGCCAGCTCGGTCACTTGATCTGACCCACTTGATTTCTTCTTGTGGGGTCATGTGAAAAGTCTTGTGTACGAGACACATGTCGAGACTGAAGAGGATCTCCTGACAAGAATTCTCGCTGCCTGTGACATTGTTCGAACGACCCCGGGGTTGTTCCAAGGGGTACGCCAGGACTTGGTGCGACGATGTCATGCCTGCAGCAAAGCTGGGGGACGCCACTTTGAACAACTGTTGTGAATGTAGCAGCTTGTGCAACTTGTGCAGGTAATAAAAGTATTACATCTTCATACACCGATTTTCGCTTATAACGTTCGACTAAGTCGTTTCCGGACCAGGGTTCCTTATCTCAAATCGATACATGTGCCCTTCTCCCCTGTATAGGAAGTGTTGACTGCCCCAAACATTCATAGTCTCTGCCATTATGACGATGGGGCGATCAGCACCACACTCCGGTCGACTTATTAGAGATTGTGTAAACTCCAGAGCTGCTTTATGCACAATAAATTTCCACCCGAGTTCGCCAAGCCGGGAACCGAGACCGAGTCTTCCGCATGGCAGTCAGACGCATAACCGACTACACCACACCCTTCTCTATCTCTCTCTCCCCAAATACAACTCTCTCCCTCACGTCCAACATACATTATGATCCCTCCTAAACTCATTCTATCTCTTTCTCACCCTCCACCCCCTATTTCCTTAACATTCTTGCCGTTAAACACTCTCTTCCTCATCTCTGTCTGTGTCACATCACTCCTCTCTCTGTCACAAAACGAATCTATGGACGTGGCACCAGGCCCGTATCCAGAATTCAGGTTCAGGTTCATCCCTTGCCAGCACGGGCGTCGCCAAAATATTTCTAGAGGAGGTCTGCCATTGATGAAACTTGATTACTACAAAGAATAATGACAATAATAATTATTGTTATTTTACAATAATAACTGTTATAAGTTATTAAAAATATACCAATTCCAGTCCAAATTTATATTTATTATTGCATAAATGAAGATACTTTGCTACTTGATCCACCGTATCAGTCAATATCTAACACAATTATTGTCCATTATATGTCTTACATTTTGTACAGTTAGTGTACTGAAAATCATAGCTACTGTATGTTGCTATTCACTTTTTCACAATCGTTCAAAAAAAGCTTCAACAGTTAGTGGTAATTTTTAATCAGTTTATATTTCTCACAAAGCAAACTATTAAGTTTTGGAAGCTGTGGATCCATTTATTCTTTGGATTAAATGGTAGAATGTACAAATGTAACCTGGTTCCTCTATTATACACTGAACTTCTTTTCGATGTACTGTGGTTATAACTTTATATCTGTTATTAACAATAATAATATTTAAATTATATATTTGAAAGATTTCGGCGGGGGGGGGGGCTCAGCCCGCTTAGCCCTCCCCCTGGCTACGTGCTTGCGTTGCATGTAAAGGGTGTCCTCTTCAGAGGGCGCTGAAATGTCAACCTCTCGTCCTGCAGACTGCATTCTTGTAGAGCAGGCCGCCCAAACTACGGCCCACGGGCCACATCGGGACCGCCTTAGTAGTTACAATGTCTCTTTAGTGTTAGTAGAATTTCCCTCGAACAATTGCCTAAATTAATTTTACTGGCCCCGATTAGTAAAACGTTTGGGTACCCCTGGCGTAACGATGCTCTGCCACCTGTGAGATTGTGTATTGCATTTCGTGAATGCTGAGTGCCCCTATATAGCAGCGGATAACTTGCATTGCTTTGTAAGAAATTCATCTCTAAAAGATGGAGTTTGTCTTCTAATTCCTGAACTCCGTTCTTGTTTTTGCCAAGACGTGTGACGGGTGCAAATGTCCCGAGAGCTGACGCACCTCGTGAAATTTAATATCTCTCTCGGTGGGGATCCTGCCATCTTGCAAGATGGTGTTGCAGAGAAGGGGTATTTACGGGGGCGATTTGTTTATCCTCACTCGGAAGTAGATGAAGACGTGTATCCTCGCAAACTTGGGTTTCAGGCGAAGCATGTAATTGGTTCTCGGGGCTGCACGATTTAGGATGAAGAAATGGGGGTGGGGGAAGGGGAGAAGACTCTCCGTGTGGGAGTTGACCGGCCCGAGGGCAGGGCCGGGGAGCGAAGCGGCCTGTATTGATTGATTTAGGAGTCGAGAGCGACCGCTTGAACGTTGCGAAGCCTAGTAAAACTAGAGCCATTCTCTTTCGCTGCCGGATACACCTCCTCGCACCGAGTTGCGGAATAATTTGATTTGTCGCCGGTCGGCAAATGCTCGGATCGAGTGTCGCGAGTTCGGGAAGGTGGCATGTCTGTGTGAAGCACCAAGACGTTCCAGGGTGTACCAAAATAAGAAAGCCAACATTCTTGAGAGTCGCGGCGGTCTAGTCGATAGGGCGTCTTGATTCGATTCCCGGGGTGGGTGATCGAAGTTCCGCTTTGTTCCCGCGTAAAGCTGCTCTGGAGCTCACCCAGCCTCAAATCAATGGATACCTGGGGGCAGCCGTGATGAGTAAAGGCGGTCGTAGCGTGGTGCTGATCACGTCACCTCCAATATAGCCTACCTCCACATTCCCTAAATGCTCCTTCACGGCACGGTGCTACGTACACTATATAGCCAAAAGTCACCGGACACCCAGGTGAACGTGGCGGTAGTGTCATGGTCTGGGCTCGGACCATTAGTTTTGGTCAGTGGCAACATGAACAGTGGTGTTTATGAGGACCTTTTAGACAACAGCATGCTGCCCACACTGTGGCAACAGCTTGGAACGGACCATTTTCTTTATCAACACGATAATGCGGCTATCCATAAAGCAGAGTCCATTGCATCGTGATTTGAGGACAATCAGGTGCATGTACTTAGCTGGCCCTCTCAAAGCCCCGACTTCAACCTCCTGGATGGCTCGCTCAAAGCCCCGACTTCAACCTCCTAGAACATCTTTGGTATGAACCGGAGCGTCGGTTGCGTGCCAAACCCCCTCTACCGAAAACCACCCATGAGCTATTATAGCCCTTTCTTTCTTGCTCTGGTTCGGATTTAAGATTATTTGTTTTAATTGGGATTAAACATACCCTTCCGATTGACCGATGAAAGATAGCTATGAACCTACATACTGGATCCCCATAGGTACGTGGTACACCATACATCAAGTAGTTTAATTACTAGAATATAAAGTTCACTGGATAGGATTGGATGACAATTTTTTAACATAACTTCAATTTAGTATTAGAACAATAATATTTTATATACATAATCTGTCTTTAACAATTATGACCTCAACGATAACATTAATATATATATAAGAAGATAATTTTCAATAGTTATCCTTAACTAATAATTGACTTTCTCTCCTTTCGCTGACTATTTAATTGGTATCATTATTCATCCATGTTTACCTGATTACCTAAGAGAATATTTCTTTGTTAAATTTCCCCCTTTTCCTACTTCTCTGTAATGACGATCACTCGGTAAAGATCAACAAGCAAATTAATATAATACTACGAACAACTCTACAAAATTAAATAAAATACTATTAAACTAATTCTCTACGAAGGAAATGAAATTAAACCATCACCACTACGTTCGTCTAAGTCCCCTGTTGATCTCTCCCGTCACGTCGAGTGCCCTGTTGGATTGTGATTTTGAACGTGTGCCAGCTGGAAGTGGAGTGTGTCGGTTCAGGATTCTTACATCCAACCGGCAAAATGAATGACGTAACCTGTGATCAGTGCCATCTATTGGCTTTTACCTTAACCATACCTTCTTTCATTGAGAGAGAGAGAAACCAAAATCTTACACAGGCTATACTATTCACGAGGCTACAGGACGAAAGGAGAAAAATCCACCTGGAATATACCAGAACTTAATGGAAAGTCTACCCCGAAGAGTAAATGCCGTAATAATTGAGAAGTTATTAGTTACCTGGCTGGTGTCATTGGAATGAACAGCACTGGGTGTCCGGTGTATTTCATGTACCACACACATTTCGAATCACGATTTTTACAACCGGTCCTCTCGTCTCTACATCATCTTTGAATTGTTTATGCTCTTGGGAGCACCAGGTAGATCCATGCATGCTAATCTAGTTGATTTGCTTTATTTTACGTTTTGCCATTCAGTCAGGGGTAGAAAAAAGTAAAACTAATTCAAAAAAAGTAAAACTAATTCAGGCACCAGCCCCTTTTTCCTCAGGAACCAGGTTTCCTCCCCCCCCCCTTGAAATAAGGTCTTAAGATAGCCACGAATCCAACTACGATAAAGGTACACATTTTGAAATATGATCTTAAAACATTTAATTTATTAATTAATACGATTAAAATAATTATTGTGCCGGAGTGCCCTTCCTAAAGAAGACTCAACTGGTAATAGCGTGAATAACTATGTAACACATTCTAATACTTATGTAGCCGACTCTACCATATCGCCGAATGTTTTTAAATTGGCCTAGCAACGGCGAAAAAAAATATGACGCTTATTATTCTAATTGAATGATCCACGTGATACAGAAAAAAACACACATTAAAAACACATACTATACTCGTTATTTGAAAAATAAAACAATGGAAATTGTCATAAGCGAACTCGAAATATTAAAAATATATATTTTACTAGCTGATTACGCGGCATTGCCCGGGTATTTATTTATCCCAATCTTCTCTTAGACAGAAAAATAATGAATTCTAACTATAGTGTAAAATGAACTTGGAGTTGAGCGGCATTAGGAGTGCCACTATTCATTTTAGCGACCCCGAAAACTATGGATTCCACACTAATATCGGTCGTGTTACATGTAATCCCTTCCCACCCTCACCCGTAGGGGTGCCAGGGGTGTCTTACCCCAACAGTATTTCTTTCCAGATTGTAAGTGATGTGTGTTCAAATTGCTCGAGGATAGCAATATCGCACCTTCTGTGCAGGCAACCAATTTCGCAGTGCTGTGTTGCAGGAAGCATAACTTGCAGGATACGACACGAAAATGCCAGGCAACAGAATGCTATTTTATGTCCCCTTCCCACCCCCACCCCTAGGGGTGCCGGGGGTGTCTTACCCCCAGTATTTATTTCCTGATTGTAAGTGATACGTGTACCAAGTTTGGTTGAATTCGCTCCAGGCGTTCCAGAGTTATGCCGGAACAAACATACATATAAACATCCATCCATTTATATATTTGAAAATTCAGGAACGACGTTAAAATTTTCAGACGCCATGGAAACCGGGCGCACTGTATTTTTCTACCCCTGGGTCCAGTCACGGCTAGCCTATCTGTGCATAAAGTCGATTTAGAACTCGTGCTATTCAAGTATTCCGTCTCCGTAGGGTTCCGACTGGCGCCAGTGCGCGTGGTGACTTTTTAGGTTCCAAACTCTCCACGAAGTCTCTTGTTGCGACTCGGCTAATTGCCGACGCCGGGAGGAGGCGGCGTGCGAGAGGCTGGGTGGGTCAAAGAACAATTACCTACGCCGCGTGAATCTTCCACCCTTCCATCCCGCAGGAGAGAGTGACGTGTCGCCCGCCTGGATAATGGGAGTCGCCGGTGAGACGCTCACTTCATCCCGCGCGTTCATTGCAGCCTCTTGTTTTCCCTTTCTTCTTTCCTGCTTGCTTAATCCCTTCTCTCTCTCTCTCTCTCTCTCTCTCTCTCTCTCTCTCTGTCTTGCTAATGAACCTGCTGTCTTCGCAGTTACGGGTTTTAATCTTGCTGTTTAGTGCAACTCGTCGAAGCAGTCGCAACGATATGAGTGGAATTCTTGCAAGCATAACTGGAGATGAGCTTTCTTAGGTGCTTTTCTGTGCATTTTGAATTTTCCCACCTCGCTTTTCTGTGTGTTTTGAATTTTTCCACCTCATCTGACTGAATTCTGATCTTCTGAGGGAAAATATTTAAGAAGCCGAGCATTGTGATAAATCGTACAATATTTCCGCAGTTATTCCGTAATCAATAAGCGACGTATTTTAAGGTGCAACGTCTTTCCAAAAATATTGATTCCTCCTTCCCTTATTTGTTATTTTATTACCGGGATCTAAGTATAGGGTGAAGAAATGGGGCTAGCGAGAAGTTGTGTATGTAGGCTCAGACCTTTATAAGTTCGGAGTGACGCCTCCGTCCTCCAATACCTGCGCTCTTTCTTCCGCGATGTTGACTCACTCGAACCAAATCCAAAACTGATCTCGAAATTTCCTTCCGATCTTCTCAGATCGGTTCGGTTGCTTCGCTATACAAATTCCAATACCTGTCGATTCAGATGCGTCTGTCAGGCTGGTACCTTTCTACGGATGAGGCAAGTAATGGAATTTGTAAGGTCTGCATTCCAAACCGACGAGAACATCCTGTCTCCGTAATGTTTCGTTTTCAAGTACACCTTCTAATTTATACCTACAAGTCAACAATATAGCTGTTTTCATACAGGTCGTTTCAGATATGTATTTTAGGACATGAAATCAAGTAAAATGAACACACTTTGTTGCATCTTTTGGTGATATTAACACATTTATCCCCCATTTTATCCATCTTTGATGCTTCAGCATCCTTTTCCTTTATGTTTTGTTAAAAAAGAAAATCGACAGAAAAATAAATGATTTTTCACTATACTTGAGCAGCTACATAACATCCTACAGTTTCATTTTGTAGAGCTACAACATTGTGTAATATCGTATCGTTCCCTTAGGAACCGGGGATCTTAACCTGGGACCTTCAGGCGTCCCTTGAGTTGCGATAGTACTTTTCATCATTCATACTAGCTTGACGATTAATCCTCATGCGAGAGGTTGTACCTGGATAGCTTAGAACGGCAAATGAACACACAATACACACTAATTTGGACTTTAGGTCTCCCTAAGATTGTCTCGGCATGATGTAAGGAAAATACCTGTTTCAACCAGAAGCTGATGTTCTCCGAAGACTCGCTCTATGGAAGAAGTACGTAGACTGTTCTTTCTGACGTCTATGTGTGGGTAGAGAGAATCAACACCATTACCTTGGTGTCAGACCTGCATCAGGCCTTTAGCCGATGTGCGTAGCAAGACCACTCTATCTCATGTAGTGTCTACAATGCTCTGCTCTCTGTTCAGATCTCACTGATCAACTGACGAACTGACTCTGATCCCCCTCCATCAGAATACACACTATTTATCCTCCAAGGATTGCTGTTGTAAACACCAGATTACACATCTTTACAAAGTTGTTTGTTAACCTGGTGCCCCACAAAGATTGATGTAATATCTTTACTCAGCAATACTTGGAGTTTCTAGCGACTGCTTCCTGGCTGTGCTCCTGATAGACTAGAATCGAGAGTAATTACCTTTGTGGTCATAATAAAGTATGAAATTGTATAAAATTGATACGACGTAATCATTGCAGCCGCAATAGTTTCCAAGTTTCTCCCCGTATAAGGATCTTCTGAGCCCAAAGCGTCAGCGACTTACATTCGAAAACGTAGAAATGTTGTGTGTAATCCAGAATAACAAGTTGGTTGAAACCCAGTAAATGCCACTTTTACTTCCTAAATACTGTGCACCATGAAAGCATAAATTGTGTTTATTTTATGATTACTAATTACACCCCCCGCAAAAGGACTTCGGAACTTGTAACAAAAGCACAAAAAATACAGAAAATTTATGTGATAAGCTATTATTAATTGAAACTCTGCATTTTGCTCAAAATCGGCTCGGGACCGATAGGCTTACATGTGAAAATGGCCTTGGGACTCAAAAGGTTAAGCTATTAGATACAGCAAAAATGCATACGGAGTCATGTTGCCTTTACTTTTGAGAACCATTTGGATGCACGTGGGCATGGAATCACTAAGGCTTTGGAAGTAATTTAAGTCCTAAAAATGAGATTGAACTTCCCATTATTAGAAAGATTTCCATGTAAAGGAAGCCTAAATATTGGACATTGGAATGAAATTTTCTACGGAATCCGATAGAAGGCATCGAGCTGAATCCATTGCGCGTAAAATCATTTCTCTATCTTAATTAGCAACGGAGATATGGGCGTTTGAAATTAGGTATTGTTTATTTCAAATCATCTCCATGGAAACAACAACAATGGCTAAAAATTAGATTCAACTTTCCATTGTTAGAAAGGTTTCCATGGAAACGAAACCTAAATATTTGACATGGAATGAATTTTTTTTTACGGAATCCGAAATAATAGCTTTTCACATGAATTTACTGTATTTTTGGTGCTTTTGTTTGAGGTCCGAAGTCATTTTGCGGCGCGTGTATGTTATTTGATACAGTGCTGAGTAAAGAATGTTAATGTACCTTGTGTAGACCCGAATAAAGGCTTTGTTTGCACCTTGAAATCCTTTCCCTACTAATCAATGTTTGGTTGTATTGGAGTATCAATAATAAACCACTTCTTTCTTTTAGCTGGAACATCAATGATGTATTATTATTAGAAATAATTTATTACTTGTAAACGGTGTCTCAAAAAGACGGGGATAGTTGCAGAAGATTTAATCATAGACATGAATAGTGCAGATAATTTTTTTATGGTAACCTCTCTAAAGTTAGTGTGTCTTTTCGTTATTAATTGCAACCGAAACAGAAGCAGTACATCAATAAAATGAAATCTTGTTAGAGAAATTAGAGCAAATATGATGCCACGGGTGTTACCAAATTTGTAAACTGTCTTTGAAGGTGGAAAGCGTGAAATAAAAAACTCTCATCCATGATTGAACCTTATGCATTGAAGTGTATGTTTTGTATAAAGAACAAAAGCAAATCCTCAACGTTTTTACTTAACAAGATATTAATTCAATATTAAAAACAAAAAAAATCCTGTGTCAAGGATGTTACGAGTGCTTAAAGTTCAGTACCAAAACGAGATGCTAGAAACAAAAGTGAAACGATGAGCTCGTTTTGATATCTTATAAAGGGGTTGAACTAAGTGAAAAAAATAAATAAAATTATTTCCCAATATTCTCACTTTTTATGGATTCTGCTCATATTCGATCCTACCTTTTCCCAATCATTCGTAACCCCTTGGATTTATGCAACCAGCTTGAATTTGACGTTGTTTGGGTTGCCTAATGTTCAGGTAATTATCAATCCAATACTGTGTATCTCCGGCTTGTGTGTATTTTTTGAGATCATTCATTCTAAGGTGTTTGGGAAAAGGCACATAAGTCACAAACTAAGATTTTATTTTGCTTTCATCTAAGTTGCACTGGCTCAATTAAGGAAAATATAAGTATAATTTTATACTGGGCATTTGTAGAGATCCTAAACAGTGATGAACCGACATTTATATCATATACGTATGAATGTTTGCTATTAAAAGAATAAACATGAATAACCGTCTGCTGAAAAATTGCATTTTTTGACTTAAGCGGTTTTTCCTAAACACACTATAATTTAAATATGCGATTTAAGGTTGTTACCTTACAGATTACTATACAATTTTTTCTTTCATTTCAGGTGAGTTGTTCGTGCGAAATTATCACATTGTCAGGCGTTTGAGGATTGTACCAAAAACCGTCCGTGAAAGCAAATGCTATTGTAAGTTATATGATTTGCACGCTCATGAGATGCAGTATGTAGAAATTTAGATGAAAAATGCAAGCTCGACCAGTGCAGTATGCCACGGACCCGGGTTCGAGCCCTGAGTGAAACTGTATTTTTCGCTGAAATTTCTACGTGCTACTGTAAATGTCCATGTTTTCCTATTTTATTCTGTTTTAATTGGATCTGATTTAAAGTATATTTTTCTTGAGTTTACATGTAATTACAGTATGTGTTAGAATGTTTCTGTAGAAATATTGTTCATTGTAAAATAACGAAGACAAATTAAAGACAATTTCGTTTCCTAAGTTAAAATAAAATCATCTGAATAGAGTTTTGAAAATGCGATTTTATGTTGTGTGACTGTTATATTCCGGCAGGAGGAGAGGGACATTTCAAATTCTCTAATCAGATTCATCCTTAAGATGTTGACTCAAGGGCATGGTTCTACATTAGAATGTAATGTTAACTGGACATTAACCATTGTCTAGTGTTTTAAACTATACTTATTATACAGAGCCTCTCTGACATTCGCTGCAAGACTAGGCGTCAAGCTGCCCGGCATCAGCGCTTGTCTTTCCCGGTGAACGGGTCAGCGACAGTCGCTAGAGTCGGCTATTAAAATTAAAGTTTTCATATTGTGTACTAACCTTGACTACAGAAGGTGTTGAAAATGATGTCCCTCTGCTGCAACACATTCCTGGCATATCCGAAGGAAATTGACATTTACACGTGTAAGTTCGTCTACTGTAATGCTCCCGATTTTTCGTACAATACTCTTATTTTAACTCACGGATGGTGTGCGGATTGCCTTTGTATACTTTATTTCCCCATTTTTCTCTCCACTTTTATTCAGAACTGACCCTGTTACTCTAAACTTTTTTACGAGGTTTAATATCAGCGACTGTCGCGGACCCGTTCACCGGGAAAGACAAGCGCTGATGCCGGGCCGCTTGCCGCCGAGTCTCGTAGCGAATGTCAGGGAATGCTCTGTGGATAATAATACTTACACTAAACCAAATTTTAAACTAAGAAGCAGCACTCATAGCAATGGTCCAAAATGTTGTAAGTCATCCCAGTGTAGAATTGAAGCACATATAGCCCCTTCTGCTAAAACATTGAAATTAGTATCATAAATGAAGCAAAAATTAGTACAGAATTTTAGAGGGCGCCGTGGAGTAGTTCGTTAGAGCAACAAATTTGTAGATCTGTCCTAGGTTCGATTCACACTATCGGAAAAAGAATTTTCACCTGAAGACGTGGGAAGAGATGCTCTCTCTAAACGTAGAGTTAGAGAGAATTCACCCCAAAGCGACAAGCGACACGAGCCCATTTAACCTAAAGCAAAACCTTCACCGCAAACAAGATGCAAGGTATTGAGAAAACAAGCCAGTCAGAGCGACAGGCAAGCTACAAGCGACACGTGCAGCTTGTGTCCATTCTGTTCGAAAGGTTCAATTGATTCCTCAGGGTTCGCTTCCAAGCGACGCTTTTCGCTTCGGTGTGAAATCTCCCTAAGCGAATAAGTTTAAAGTACTAGACAATAATCTTCAACTAACATTGCATGCTAAGATGTGTAATATTGTTGTTTTGATTGAGTTGATGTTTTAAGTCCACTTTATGCACAGTAAGGCTAATTTTGACTGGACCTATAGTTTAAAGTGGGATCCGAACCACTATGTGCCTCCACCGCGTATCGAACCCGAACCCCTTGATTACAAGTCAACGACGCTACCACTGCAATATTGCTGTGGTCGCCTTGCAGGGTGTCGATTTGTGGACAAACTTCACCTCCCAACTCCACACCCAGCTGTATCCTAGCACCACAGTCCCCCCCTTTAGTTTTTCTGCACAAGCAGGGGAAGGGGGAACGCGCTGATCTCCCTTTCCCTATGTACACAATCCGAGGAAACGCACTTGCTAACCTTCCTGCCTGTCTAACTTGCCCACGAGTCGAGTGGTCCCGGCTACATGTCCGCTCGTCGGTCGCGGCGTAGAGTACGAACGGCCCTTTGTTCGTTCTGCTCTGCTCACTCTCGGCTTCAAAAACGAGACACGCTTTTGAAAATAAAAGTTCAAAGGAGGCCCGCTCTCACAAGGGGGAATAAAACTTCCTACCTAAAGCATTCCCAACTGTCAGGAAAAAAGAGCACTATTCTGTCCTTTGGACTTTTATATGTGTGTGTACACACACACACGAGCATACTGAAACTGGAATTTGCCTTTTCTTTGCCTTTCTATCTTTTCATACTAGAAATGGAACATGACAACTCTCGTGCAACGCTGCAGACTTGTATTGGGAGGAGCTTCCGTTCGTTTTGAATGATAGTGCCCTTTCTTATTGAAGGACATTTCTTATTATATGATAAGTGTCCTTTCTTATTCAAGGACATTTCTTATATGCTAATGTCCTTTCTTATTGAAGGACATTTCTTATTATATGATAAGTGTCCTTTCTTATTCAAGGACATTTCTTATTATATGATAAGTGTCCTTTCTTATTCAAGGACATTTCTTATTATATGCTAGTGTCCTTTCTTATTCAAGGATATTTCTTATTATATTATATGATAGTGTCCTTTCTTATTCAAGGACATTTCTTAATATTATTTCTTACTCTTCCTGTGATGAAGAGTTTCACGATCTTACTGGCATTTTTTTTATTAATAATTTGTGACAACACTCTCTGTAACGTGTGATTTGTTTCAGAAATATGAAGTATTTCCGGCTATTTTAACTGGTGCAGCATTTCCTGTACACACGCACATGCACGCAATGTTCCTTTTGAGGGAAGAAAGGTTTCGATGCTCTTGTAGTTGGCTTGTTATTGTTTACTGATTGATTTGGTTAATTTTAGCTTTTCTACCACTTTTGGCTAATCGCGAAGATGGGGATGAGTGATGATATGATGAAATGTATGAAGGAACGCCCATGCTCAGGCCGGGATTTGAACCCAGGGACCCTGACATCGAAGCGCGCTGCGCTAACGACTGCGTCACGAAGGTCGGCCTCATTATGTTTATTGTAGAAGTGCATTCATATTTCCATTTTCAACTTTTGAAGACGATCCACCAAATGTGACTTTTCGCTTTTGAGACTACATACAATTAATAGTTGCCATTACAAGATTTTTTTCCTTAATAAATTCTGAGACATGCTTAGGCTATGAAGAAAATAAGATTATTGTAATTATCAATTATAAATAAATCATAAATAATTTCTTCAGAATTCCAGCAGTAATATAATGCAATGATTAGTTGTTACAAAATGTTTACTAAACCAATTGGAGGTGTTTGAACTCGTTAAACCCTCCACTCATAAACGACCTTGGGAACTATTAAACATATGCATGCACTCAAGGATCATGATACAATTGAAGTATAATTCCAGGTTTTCTAGGCAAACTTCCTAAAAATTCAAGGCTACAGCACATAAGCACATGTTTTCTCTATTTCAACATTAAGTATTACTGCATCTCCCCCCCCCTCCCTCACACAAATATATTAACAATGTAAAGGATCTGTGCGTTTCAAATCCTATCCAAATATTCAAATTCAAATTCAATTCAATTAAACGGTATATGTATTTAAAAATAATAATTTAAGGGGGCGAGAGACAATTTCTCCCAGGCCTTTCCCGCTGCAGCAGCTGTCAAACACTGTTGCCAACTTCACTCTTTTGGAGCCAGATCTGGCTCTTTCGTGCACTTGTTTAGCTGTGAACTGTGGCACCCGCCCCCTACCCCACTATGATGCCACCACTGGCTCCGGCCCACAAAGACCAACTTTTGCCATGAGTGTACATTTTGCACGTGACGTGATATTGTTATATTGGCTGCGTCACCCACCCCCTCTTACCTCCCCAGCTAGTTTTATATAGCACCGTGGCTGAGGTGAAGATGACAATATTGTTATCCGGGAATCCTTTATTTTCGATTTCATATGAGCATCAGTGGATTATTGAGATGGGTGATGCTACCAAATCGAGTTGGTGGAAATTAAGAATAAATTGCCAACACTTTAAAGCTAACGGTAATAGCAGCGCCCCACCCCTCTGACACCTAAAATTACCCTCGGAGGCACTTGATGCGGCCTTCGTTAATCTAGCTCCGTGAAAGTCATCTTTAGCTCTTTTAATGGTGAAATTTAGCTCTTTTATGCACATCAGGTTTGGCAACACTGCCAGGATGTCCGTAGGAGATAAGGAGAAATGCATTAGGTTTATGGGACCATTATTTTATTCGTTCTCTCGGGAATATCAAACATCCAATGACATGGACGGAAAAGGGACATGTTGAACTATGTCATAGTAGTAGGAAAAGTCGAAACTCATTTGATTAGCCCTAACTTGAAGTTGAAGTCGATTTCCCATAAGGAATACATGGAATTATGTAAATACTTATTAATCATATTTTTCAAACATCGTGTCTAGTTTACTAATCAACTTGAAAAACAGTTTCCACTTGCAACATGGAGAAAATTTCATACTCTTTTCCATACTAATCCCTTTTTTAATTAGCAGTGCCCAATCCGACAATATTGAAAAAAAATGCACAACTGGTGCTTAATTGTCCCTCTCCGCCTTAATTAATTAATTTTCCATTTCACATATCCAGGCCCGAAAAACATCTACAAACACAAGCCATACAAATGTTATGGGATACAAATCTATGAAAAATTGTTAATCATATAAGAATTTTAAACTCAAATTTACCTCATCAACTCAAAGATATCTTGCAATGATATTCCGTCTGTCTAATATATTGTTCTGCAAATTACACTAACAAAGTAAACGGATTGAGATAATTCTGTTTTATTTTGCACGCAGCTTTTTTTACCCTCCTCGATTAAAATAAATGCTAAACTGTGAAAATCGTGCCTCAGGACATTTTAAATATGTATAAATTCAATGGGATGGATTAATAAAAGTTGAAATTTTTCACGCGTAATTTCCGGAATTCGAGGCATTCCCTATGAGTAGCCGCGATGATTACGCGGCGTAAACATCGCTCCAACATGTTAGAATTGTTACATATTTTCTGATGAAGAGTGGCAGAGTTTTTCCTACGCCTTGCATATTCGTTTTTTTCCCAGACGTCCTTTATTGTTAGGAAAGGAAGATAAAAAAAATCTCCCACTTTGGGTCTATTTTCTTCGGTGAATTTTTTAAGGGAAAGAAAAAAGTGGGAGGGGTGGAAGAATATGGTTCTTAATTCTGTATCAGCAAAAATCTTCCTCTCTCTCTCTTTCTGTTAAATCAAATCAGTATCAGACTGCATTAAGGCAGATCAATACGTTCGGTTCAGAAAAGAATTTAATTTGGCTTTGGAGATGAAAAGAAATCGCTGTTCGGAAGTCCGTACCTACAATTTACTCAGCCGCTGTGAGTTCTTTTGCCGTGGCGTGTCCTTGTTAATATGGATTTTTCTACCCTTTTTTAACGTTAAAAATGGCGCCTTGAGCACACTTTCACGTGAGCAAAATGAGCGTTTCTTCGTCGAGGGTTAATGCGTAATGTTCCTGAATGGAACTGGGATCGAATCTGGATAGCGTAGCTCATTCATCACTCATCCTCAACAATGGCATACTCGCTATTCATGGAGAGCTTAATGGTAACGTGCGAGAGGTGATAAACATACATGCGAATGGCAAAACACAACACTTGAGTTTTAAGCCCTCAAAGACGTATGAGAAGGAATACCTGTTTCTGTCTGCTGCATGTGAATTTCTACGGTGAGGAGTTGTACTTGAGACTGTACGATGTGTAGAGAGTCTGACTTGCGACTTACACAATCGTCTGACTGACCAACGTCTCCCTGGTTCATACTCCTAAAGCTTACTGACTGACTGACCCCGCACCCCCTGTTCCACTTATTTATTGCAATCGAATTTGCCTAAGCAATGCCGAGTCAGTAACCTGTAATATCTTCCTCGATTACACCTGTTTACATGTGTACACCGTTTGTCACCCGGTAAGCTTAGGTAATGTCTGTCTGACAAAGAATTCCTTAGATATTTCCTGTCTTGAATACAACGGCTGGTGTGTGGGTTTTGGAGTTTTTTCATACTGATATTTCCCTATTGTTTATGGATTGTTACGATTGGTCGTATTTCAAAGTGATCTCGGGTGCACAATATGCACTGTGATTCTGCTATCATTTGAGACAGTCTGCCAAGGGAAACGTTATTGTGTTTCTGGCTCTGTACTGCTTACTAATCACACCTAATATTCAATTCTTGAACTATTTATTGTTTGTCCTTCGATGCTTTACACTCGGTTGGCTGGATCTTTGATCGACCGCAGCGAAGCGGTTTTCTAAATTTCATCTCGTTTCAGAAAAACCGTTATGATAGTCCAAAATCTGAAAGATCACATATGCTTAGAATTCCAGTCTAGAGCGTCTGAAACTGTGGTACGCGTACCTCCAGGGGTATATGAACTACTTGAAGGTGGTACGCAATCAGTTCGGAGAGCGTTTTTTCATCCATGGTGTACCTGAAAATCAAGTACCGAAATAGACTAAATTTGGAGCCGAATCTCCGCTTGAAAGTTTCAAGTGCACAACCAGACATCCAAGTAACTCTGTGTCAGGCTATGCAGGCATATCTTTCTCACTAGAAACTCTTGAGTATTTACAATAAAAACTCCAAAATTGTGCTTGACAGTTTGTTTACACACTTGTTTTTGGTCTTTATTTGTTTCCCAATAATTCTGGAAAAAATAAAATGACTATTAAAGTTTTCTATACTTCTTATCATATATCTGTTTCACAATTTTATTTTTGTAACTTATTATAAAGATTTTAAACTTAGGAACAACACTCAATAGGGGAGAGTTGCCGAAATTGGACCAGTTGGTACTATTTTGCTTCTACATAAAAAACAAGGCACAGAAAAAGAACGAAATTGTAGGTACGAGGAGCACAAACTATTAGCTTTCACTTCATATATGTATTTTAACAAGAAATGCAGGAACCAATATAATAGGGTACATAAACGAAAGTAGTGACATCGGTCCATTATAGGCAACTGGTTTCCTAACTTGGACCACAGGTTGCTTAGGTTGGACCGCTCACAAAAGGCATGTACGTATGTATGTCTACGGTATCTAGACACCTGCAGCACTCACTCACTGCACACACCATTATGGTATTTACTCCACGTTCGCCGCTTGTAACAGCACCTACCTGTGATTTTCCTTTCTTTGCTACAATTTTTTGTGGACGTTTCTGGACTGTGGTGAAACCTGACTCTTCCACGTTGAATATTCGGTCAGCTGTAAAACAAAAAAAAAACATACCTTCTACTACACTCGTTCAAGCCATAGTCCCCATTATTGTATGCTGCTATAACCATTTGCAATTCCATCTCTGTCCACAAATGATACTTGTTCTTACAGTCGACGCGCTAGCTACGTTAACGACCGGCTGGCTTTGAAGTCCACGAAGCGCGCCCACCAGCTGCAACAATCACATTCAGCGCACAGTGTTACCACACATCTACTCCTCGCCACCTTGTCCCTCCTCCTTCCCACGGTCTCCACATTGAAGTTGCCAACTACGGCAACAGCGTATGCGCAGTCATGTGACTGAGACTCCACGTGGAGTAGACGAGCAGAATGACAGCTGCGCCCATTGACTGAAGGTTGAGTGTGATTGGACGAAGACAACTCGCCTGCTATTTATCCCCACCCACGTTTGTGGCGGCGGCTTTCCTCAGTTCTTCGACGTTAACGAAGTAAACGCGTGGACTATAAGAAAACATATTTATTCATGTTTCTACATCATATTAGAGAAAATTGTTGGTGTCAAACTTTTGATTGTTGACATGCATCATAATGCATTAGCGAAGTATAACCGACCTCCGTGAGGGAATGGTCTGCAAAGTCCCTATGACGCCAGGGGTTCCGCAATAACTTATATAAAATGGCTGCTGGCAGCCCGAGAGCGTTCGTTTTCTGTAGTGTCATTTGTTAGCTGTGTTAAATACTAATACGATTTTCGTAAAGTGGGCCACATTGGGAACACGGGCTACCTTTGCCTCACCTACCTTACCCCTTAAATGCCGGGTTGTGACTTTGTCACAGCAGGTATTTGCGCCAATGCCGGCTTGTGACATATTGCCACAAGAAGCTTTTTCTCCTTGTACGTGACTTTTTGGACATACTGTGTCTCGGATAAGGTTCGGATATACATGTTTTGAGTTCTATATGAGTCTTGAGGTATGTAATTAGCAATTAGTAAGGTTTAATTCATTTCATTTTTGTTATATTTTGCAAGGGGGCAGCCTTCGGAAAATCACATACGATTTTTTCTTGCTTTACATTTGAATTTTTTTTTCGGAAGGTAACTATAATATGTGCGCAATTTTTCGCACGATAATGAAAAACATATCAGACAATATGTAGGTACCGTTTTGTACCTTTTCGTCCCGGCGTTGCTAACGTGGGTGTCCGATAAATTTCAAATTTCGTAAAAAGAAACAAGTTTTTTCTTCTTTCTTCTTCTTCTATTACCCGATAACGGAAAAATTCTTTTTTGTAGCATAGGCTTATAGCCCCATGTGTACTGAACAAAACGAGGTATAATTTGTAACGCTAGCGTTCACAGTTTCAGAGATATAAAATTTTATTTAAAAGCATGCGGAAGTTTAAAATTCGCGCTGAAAACGCCTCCATCGTTGGCGAGTTTACCGACAAAACACGCTACGTCGTCTAAGGGTTAATAGAAAACGCACGTTTCATTGTGCACAAGTAACAGTGACGTCCAAGGGCGCCGACTTTCCAAAATTTCTGTGGGTGCATATCAATGGCGGTTAGATCTATAATTATCAAGTATTGTATACTTTAAACAACTTACATGCACAATGATTGCAAGAGGCAATGATATTATCAACACGTTACTAAAAGAAAATACCACATTCATACAAATTAAAATGAAAAAAATCTTCATAAATGCAAATCATTTTAATTGTATTGCAGAAAGAACTATGCAAGGATTTTGTTGTGAACAGAAACTACAAAATGACTAACTTTATGTATCAAATAATAATAATAATCATGACATGTTAACTTTCAATATAAAACACATTCCTTCTTACGTCATTTGCACTTATGAATTTGTTTTCAATTTTGGTAATGTCAATATACTTCCATTGTTATTGTGGGGACTGCCTTTGACTTGGTCAGAGACAGGCAAGGAAGGGGGGAATGTGTTGCTTGGTTGCCTTTGCACAAACATATTTGAAACAATTATGTTTTAGAGGTTAGAAATTTTAACTTCCATCTCAATGTTTTAATTGCTTATTATTTTTTGATAATGGCAAGAAGATTATTTATGTGGGTGCTCGAGCCCCGGAGCACCCACGTAGTCGGCGCGCATGGTGACGTCACAGTGACGGTTAGTACGTGATGTTGACGGAAGAGGAGCAGCATTTATTTGATACACAGATTTAAAAAGGATCGAGGAAATTACATTAACCCGATCACATTTTATATGTAGGCTCTGCTTGTCGAGCCGTTTCCTATTTTCTGCGCTCACAGTTTAAAATAATAGTAAAGAAGTTGGCGGGAGTCGATGAATAACGGCGATGCCATATAACCGATGCATTGTTCGTCTGGGAACAGCTGTCTGTGACAGGTAAAGGCAGGTCGCTCGCAATGGAGCCGTTGTTCGGAAGGTCGGTATTGAACTGAGCGTGTGGCGGAGAGATAACGTATCATGGGCCGCGGTGACCCCGCCCCACGATAAGCCAGGCCCTCTGAGGGGACCAAAGCAGCCGGCCGATAATTTTCAACATGGATCCATGCTCTGGGTGCTGCCGGGTAAAAGGGACACAACAGGCGCCGTTATCTCGTGCGGCAGTAATATATTTCGGTGCCGTGTGGTGTGTTTCTTCGTCCTCCCCATTCGCCGGTGGGAATATACACCTTGTTAGATCAGCGTTCGGTGTGATTTTTTCCCCTGTTGCTTCTGTACAACAGAATGTCAACTCATTCCGAATTTCGGGAATATTTGGCAGAAGGAGCATTTATACTAGGGATGGTCATTGGAAGCCAAATTTTCCGAAACCTGTATGTAATACACGCATCTCTTGATTCTTCACTCAAAGGATGGGCGTTGGAATCCGAATTATCCGAACCTCAAATCTTGTATCCGCAATGCACAAATCTTGAATCTCCCATCCGATAGACGAATCACGAATATTTTATCCAATCCGGGGTTGTTCTGTATCCGATATGAGAATCACGAGTTGTTCTGTATCCGATATGAGAATCCCGAGTTGTTCTGTATCCGATATGAGAATCCAGAAACCTATAACCGATATGCGAATCCCGAAACCTGTATCCGATATGCAAATCCCGAAACCTGTATCCGATACGCGAATCCCGAAATCTGTATCCTATATGCGAATCGCGAAATCTGTATCCGATATGCGAATCCCGAAATCTGTATCCGATATGTGAATCCCGAAATCTGTATCCGATATGCGAATCCCGAAACCTGTATCCGATATGCGAATCCCGAAACCTGTATCCGATATGCGAATCCCGAAACCTGTATCCGATATGCGAATCCCGAAACCTGTATCCGATATGCGAATCCCGAATCCTGTATCCGATATGTGAATCACGAATCCTGTATCCGATATCGGAATCACGAATCCTGTATCCGATATCGGAATCACGAATCCTGTATCCAATATCTGAATCACGAGTACTGTATCCAATATCTGAATCACGAATCCTGTATCCAATATCTGAATCACGAATCCTGTATCCAATATCTGAATCACGAATCCTGTATCCAATATCCGAATCCTGAATTCTGTGTTCGATATGCGAATCCTGTATTCGATATCCGAAACCCGAATGCTGTATCCGATGTCGGAATCACGAATCCTGTATCCAATAACTGAATTCCGAATTCTGTGTTCGATATGCGAATCCTGTATCCGATATCGGAATCACAAATTGTGTATTCGTTATACGAATCCTGTATCCGATATCCTAATGCCGAATTCTGTTTACGAATCCCGAATCTTGTATCCGATATCCGAATCTAATTCTTAATTCAAAGATTAGGATCTGCATATCCCCAGTGTATATCCTACTGACTTCGAGACGAGACCGACACCGAGACCATTTGTTTAAAGATAGAGACGATCGATTGAATGATTTGAGTTGGTGTTTCAAGTCCACTTTATGCACAGTAAGGCTAATCGGGACTGGACCTACAGTTTAAAGTGCAATAGAGACGAAAGCGAGACCAGAGTGCTAATTGAGCAGATGTAGTTATGTGTAACAACCCTTTGGTTTTAAATTAAATAGAATTTAATGTAATGAGAATAACTTTAATGTACACTGAACGTGTACTCAACAATCCACCCTTACCGGGCCGCTTCTGGCAGGAAAACCCAAATAAACAACTAAATAGGCTCGTTAGTCCTGGGTTCCCATCCCGTTCCTCACCAGAGCGCTCGGAACCAAAGAATCAATCGCAGGCAACAACTTACTGAATTAATGTTGCAGGGTGATTGCTGGAAACTCGCAGAAATGGGCTTTATACATTTATTTAGAATTCAACAAACAAGGCTTTGATTCTTCGAATAATTCTCTACTTTACATTATTTACATATCTCTAACTTGAGCCCCACGGCAGAACTGCAACGTGGAAGCTAAGCATCGGCAGAACTGCCTCGGGATGCTCTTTCTCATGGTAGTCCACTGGAGACCGAAGATCACTCTCCCTTCTGCTATCAGTTCTCACACACTGTCCTTAACTCTGTCAGAGAGGCCATATGTATAACGAGTGACAAAAAGTCACGCAACCCATGTACCATTTGTTTGAATCTGTGTTACCTGGGCGCATCATTACGAAGCCACTATGCCCGCCCAGGTCTCCCGATCTCACTCCGCCGGACTTTTTCCTCTGGGGATTTCTGAAGTCTGCGACCTACGTAACGCATCCACACACTTTGGACGAACTGAAGACGAATATTCAATGTACTGTGGACAACATTTCATGTGATACACTCCATAGGGTGTTCAGGAACATGATCAAAAGGGTGCACATGTGTGAGGAACTGAATGGTGGCCATTTCCAACATCTTTTATAGTCCCTCCATGGGTTGCGTGACTTTTTGATCACTCTGTACTTCCTCCTTTGTCGCATGGGGGAGAGCTTAAAGTTTAAATCTTATTGGCTCTTTTAAACTACACTGAACCATGGAAGAAACCCAAGCATACAAAATTATACACAAACAAGAAACAAAAAACAAATACTGTTTATAACAACGTTTATTTTAGCCCCTATATGCATATAGTAAGTCGTATTACTAAAAATTAGAATGTTCTCATACCTGTGGCAGAGTCTGTGTTCGCGCAGTGAGCATATGCTCCATGTTCGTATGAATAATGTTCCCCACCCCACAATTCACCGCATGTATCAGCTTTTTATGAACTGGCGCCACACACATTTATGTGAGGACTCTCGAGCGCGAGTTCGTGGCTATATACTTAAAGCACGTGCTCAGTTTCCCAGAGTATATACTACAAACACTTGAGAAATGAGAAAGTACTTACTTTTATTCCAACCATCCAGTGGTACGAATAGATTTCCTATGTGCTAGTGGCTATGGTCGTTGCAAGCACGCGTTTCCGTTTATACATTCCAAGGAGCTCTTTGGAGAACTTGGCTCCATACAACACTTTTTAATGGAGGTTTTACCTTCTACTACTGTATATATTCGTACACTTTTTATTCCTCCGCGTACCTCTTCGTGAGCGAAGAGAAATGTGACAGAAAAATATCCAAGTCGCAGGACACTGACCACTATTAAGCAAACGGGAAATAATTTCTCTAGCACCAATAAGTAAACTTAAAAAATAAAATTTTCCATGAATTTTTACTGCTCGTACAGTGGGATCCATGAGTAGTGCCGTGCAAATTGTCCATCACCATGTTCGTGCACATTATCTGACCCAATAAGAGCTTCAAGAATTAAAAGAAAACTCAAAACAAGCTGTTGACAACTTCTGCACTAGCATACATAAAAATTAATCGCTTAAAACACACAGGATGTAAGAGAAAAATTAATGAAAATAGTCATGGAAAAATTTGCACGGTAATACTCATGGATCCCACTGTACATGATATTTCATTGATTGGTTGATTTTTTCGCTTTTCTGCCATGGTGTATATGTTGATTACACGTAGGTAAGTCAGTAAGCAGGTCAAAAACTTTTATTAAAAAAAAATACTAACTGATATACTGACTTGAAAACCGTTTTTATTTTTCAACATAATCCCCACCAACATTGATACAGTTATACCAACCCTTTATCATTCCACCAAAACCTGTTGCATAAAAGTCTTTGGACTGCCGCCCCAGCCACAGTCGCACCTCACGTTTCAACATCTTCACCCGCAAAATATTCGCCACCACCGTGCGCACACTTCTCGGAAATTCAAACCATCATGCATCATGCTGCAGGCTAAACCATGAGAACACCCTATTGGCTGTTTGTAAACTCCAGCCAACTCAGTCCAGGTCTTACGAGTGGATTACGCAGACGTCACACAAAACGTCATGTCGACGTCACTAACGAAGCTGCCCCACGCTGCAGTTTACGAACAGCGTGGATTATGGCGTGGTGGATCGTCTGCTTGACTCTTGAGCATGTTTAAAAGCAGTTGACTTTCTTTGGAAATAGCGTTAGGTGAAAATGGCAGTAAATATCAACTCGATATAAAGCTCGGCTACATTAATATAAATTAATAGAATATTTTGAAAAGTTTTAGAAATTGGCACAAAAACTAACCGAAGAAAACGAATTTTTTTAGTATTTTATTGGTTGGTGAATTTAGTTTAGTGTACCGTGTATTAACACCAACGAATAACGTTGAACTATGGTAAATGAAATTGCTTTTAAAATATTTGTTTCATTGCAGTTCAGATCAAAATCTACTTTTTTCATTGTTTTATACTTTTTCCTCTTTGGATATCAGTTTTTGCATATTTTCCCCATATATACATGTACGGAAAGAATTATAAGATAATATTAACTACACCTTTTCCTTCAGTTGACTTGTCTGACTTACGAAGGCATGAAATAAATGATTGCCGGCCATTGAAAGGTGCTGCGTCGTGCTTTCTGCTAGTTTTCGTCTGCAGTCAGCCAACTCAGTCGCATCTGGAACGGCTTACAAATCTTACGAGCCAAGTAAGCCGGATACGTCACCGTGACGTCACGGTGCTGGAAGTGGGCGGAGCTAGCCGTACTTGGATTGAGTTTACGTACAGATGTAGCCGGCTTCGTCTGACTTGGCTGGAGTTTACGAACAGCCGTGTTGCTACGCTGTCTATTGTCACTCGTCTGTTAGCTCGAATCATCTCCACCAGCACCAACTCCACGTACACTACTCGAATACGGTCGCCATTTTTAAACTGAGCTGCTAATGCGTGCGTCTGCTCTCTAGCGACTGTTAACTGAATATCATGAAACTGGATTGTGCTGCCACCTTATGCCACATTTATAAAGTACACACTAATATTTTCAGCTATCCCACGTCAGTTTGTGACCTATTTACTGACTTCGCCTCGTATATGGAGACGAGAACGAGGTGGGTGCTTATAAATCGAGACGATATTGAAAAAGAGGCAAGGTAGGGAGCGTGGTTATCACAGCGCGCTACGAGACCCGGGTTCGAATCCCTACCTGTGCATGGGTGTTCTTTGTGAGTGTGCCTTCATTAATTTCATCACTCATCCTCATCGTCGCGATTAGCCATAAGTGGCAGAAAAGCGACGCTAAATAACAAGAAATAAATCGAGATCGAGAAGAGACGAGCTTTCAGTCTGTCTCGTCCCCACTTATTTCGATGTTTGAAGGGTGGAGTCCGTACCATTGCTAAAGGAAGCAGTCCACGACTGTCGCAAAACTCAGAAGGGTATAATCTGGAGGGTCTGCTGATAGAAACGCCCCCTCCCTTGCCTTATCTGAGGATTGCGACTGAGTTGCGCATTGATTAGAACGGCCGTAAAGGTTCTTATCAGATTCCAGCCACCTGTTGCCGACAAATCATGGAGACCAGATGGCTCGTTTCACCCAGCGCCTCTCCAGTGCTCAGATAGATACCTCAGAGCTGATTTGGAATAACTTTTCCTGTTCATTTTACCAGATATACTCGTTCCGGGTAAATTTATTGAAATCAAAGATTTTTTAAAAAAATTCAGGTTCCTGGAATCTGGTCTTTAGTGTTCTGGCCTACGAAGATTTTTTTTTTATTTATCACCCGTCGTCATTCCGGTGGTGAATACTTACTATAATTGGTGGAGACACATAGTTGTTCGGATCCGACTGGAAACTGTAGGTTCAATCCCGGTTAGTCTATCTGCGCATAAAGTGGACCTAAAAGCTCAAATGAATTTTTACTTTTTCAGCAACGTACAGTACACACTATATAGACAAAAGTCACTGGACACCCAAGTGAACGTGGCGGTAGTCTCACGGGCTGGGGCTGGTTTGGGCTCGGGCCATAAGTTTTGGTCAATGAAAACATAACTCCCCTGTCCATACAGTGTCCATTGCATCGTGGTTTGAGCACAAACAGGTGGATGTGCTAAGCTGGCCCGCTCAGAGCCCTGACTGGAACCCCAAAGAACATCTTTGGGATGAACTGGGCGTCGGTTGCGAGCCAGACTCACTCGACCGATAACCACCCATTTAATAATCCAACAATATACGAGGGTCACTATTTATATTTTGAGCCTAACAATGAAAAAACAGGAATTCGGCATTGAAAACTGCTTTATTGTTTTTCGAAGTATTCTCCTTTATGGTCAATACACTTTTGCATTCGTTCGAACCATTTGTCAAAGCAGTTTTTCCAATCTTCTTGAGACAACTCCATAATATGGTTTTTGAACGCATCAACGGCGTCTTCCGCCGACGAAAATCGTTGTCCACGCAATTTATTCTTGACATTCGGGAACAAGAAGAAGTCATTGGGTGCCAAATCAGGACTGTACGGCGGATGACCCATCAATTCGATTTTATGACTGTTCATAAAGTCGGTTGTTAGACGAGATGTGTGACAGCTGGCATTGTCTTGATGAAGAATGATCCGACGGCGTTTGTTTGTTTTCCGTATTTGACCGAAGACCTCTGGCAAACAAATTGTTGTGTACCATTCAGCGTTGACCGTTTTATTTATTTATTTTATTTATTTATACATACTCCCCATAACAGAGCTATTGCTCCACTTACAACGGGGGCTTACAAGTAAATAAACTATGGTACATAATATCCATATACATAAACATATATTAACATATACATAAACATAAATATTAACATATACAAACACATAAACCAATTGCATATACACAAATAATTAAATGATATTAATGCCTATTTTCAGTTTGTGTTATATTATATTGTATTATAAAATTATATTTAGCATTGATAAAATAACTTGAAATATAGAATTACAATTTTTTAAACAAAATACTAATTAAGAACATTTACGTTCCTGTAAAGGCACAGTTGCCACATGACCAGTTTTCCCGAAAAAACAGTCGACCATTTGTTTCGATGTGCTTCGAGCGCGAACAACTTTTGTTGGATTGGGTTCATCTTGAAACACCCATACAGTTGACTGCTGTTTACGTTCCGGCTCATATGCATATATCCATGATTCGTCACCTGTTACAATCTTATATACGTCTTTTGAAGCACCAGGATTGTATTTATTGAGCATTTGTTTGCACCAATTGACGCGAGCGTCTTTTTGAGTTTTTGTCAAATTGTGTGGGATCCAACGAGAACATACCTTTCTCACAGCTAAATGACCATGTAATATTTTATGTATGCTGGTGGAACTAATGCCTATGGTTGCCTCAATCTCACAGTATGTCACATGACGATCTTGCAGTATTAGGTTTTGCACAGCATCAATGTTTTCTTGAACAACAACTGATTTTGGATGACCTTCGCGAATCTCGTCGGTGAGCGAATGGCGGCCACGATTGAATTCGTTACACCAGCGTTTCACAGTGGGAAAGGATGGGGCTTCATCGCCAAATGTGGAAGTAAGTTGATCGATGCACTCTTGTCTTGGTAATCCACGTCGAAAATCGTAAAAAATCATCGCACGAAAATGTTCACGAGTTAATTCCATTTTATTGTTGTCGCGCAATCTCCAAGGCAACATAAACAACACATATGAAGCTATTGACAAAACATTTGAAGTACGTTATGGTCAATAATGCCAGACGATTCCGTGCAAACGTCAAATCGCGCCTAACTTCAATCAGTGTTGCCAAGGCTCAAAATATAAATAGTGACCCTCGTACCAGGTCATACTGGAAAGCCTGCCCCGAAGAGTAAATGCTGTAATAATAGTGAATGGAGGTGCGACATGTTATTAGTTACCTGGCTGGTGTCTTTGGAATGAACAGCAGTGAGTGACCGGTGACTTTTGGCTATATAGTGTATGTTAAACTCTTTCAGCAACTTATATAGTAGTTTCCCCTTACACCCCTTCAGTTCTGAACGTTGTTTATGAATTGGTTTATAACGCACCCTCATGATAGTATCGCCACATGAAGTGAAATTATCCTTGACGCAGAGAAATTGAAGTGAAATTGTAGGTGAAAAGTAAAATTAAGTATTTTTGTGTGAAATAAGACTTCTCACATTACATTGCAACACTGTGGATAAAAGTAATGATTTTTTATTTAAAAAAGATCATTTTTGTTGATTTTTTATTTAAATCGATTTTTAAAATTTAAATCGATTTTTTAATTTTTTTTAAAAAAATAACATGCTTAAAATTGCTTGCATGGTTTTTGCCACCATGCACATAGATATATGTTTTTTTTTTTTATAGAAAGGCTTTTCCTAGTAAATGGCCCTGTAAAATATTTGAACAGTTTGATTAAAGCAAATTTAAAATATCCGTAAACATACATTTTTCTGTTTCTGATGCTGTAACTGCTATGGAAATATTTGTTGAGTTTGTTAATGAAACTAATAATAATTTCAGTAACTTTTCTTCCAGTGAAACTAAAACATTCTGGATGTACTCTATAATTGTAACTCAAAATATTAACTTAAATATTTTTATAGTCTTTGTACCTGAATTTTGGAGATTTTTTTAATGATAGTTCGAAAAATATCATCTGCCATGTTTATTTACAGTTTAATGATATTGACACTATTTATGGTTTAACATGATTTAGTATATTTTTCTACACAAAATGTTTGCTATTTTTGCCCATATAATTATTGAATTTTAAGTCAAGAGAAATCCTGTGTTTACATTTCCTTTCGTATGAGCTTCACACCATCAGAACATATATTTTGTTTTCTTTTTTCCTTTCTTAGAACCTAATAATCACCATTAAATGATTACGATATTAATGTACTTTCACCAAAGGTGTTTCTAATATCTACAAAATCCTTATGTACGTTATTCCATAAATTATTTATTTAGAGTTGATTTAAATGAACCTGTTTTAAATCGATCCACTCTGCATTGCAACCATATGATTGATTGAATGAAAATTGTTTGGTTGCGTCGACACTTTAGGCCAATTTGCACCCTTCAAATCATACGAGGAAAGATCCCGTTATCTAAAATTCTTACTTAAAACTTTAAAACAAAGGAAAGATTAAAAGGGACCTGCACAAGACAAACACAACACATTAAAAAGTAAGACTGAACTAAAAGCTTTCTCACAGACAGTGGAAGAGTTTACAAAGAGTAAAAACATTTGATAAAACTCGGTCGTCATATCCCAACAGTGATGACAAACAGTTGGGACAATTAAAAGTCTGCCCGAGGACAAACACTACACATTGGAGGGCCCAGCCAGCCCTTGCAATGCGTTGAGTTGGTATTTTAAGTTCACTTTATGCACAGTAAGGCTAATCGGGACTGGGCCTACAGTTTAAAGTCGGACCCGAACCACTATGTGCCCCCACCGTGTATCGAACCCGGCACCCTTTGATTACAAGGCGACGACGCTACCACTGCGCCATCGGGCAGGCCCCAGCCCTTGCAGTGGTCAGCACTCCTACAGAGTATGGGCGACTTCTGAATCAAGGAAAGAATGTTTTTACCTCTAAATCCACTCCCTAGTGATCACATTGCATCAGGAAAATCGTCAGTTTGCTGATCGAATTGGATGTGCTGGATGTATCGGAATGGTACTGTTCGAAAACACTTTAATGAAAATAACTAGTGTAGGGAGTAAATGAAAATTTGAAAAGTTTGAATTATTTTTGTGTATTTTTAATAACTAAATTTTAAGTCGTAGGTTCCTGTCTTCCGATTGTGATACTTATTGATTGAAGTCTTTTATGGTTTACGTTCGTCAAATAAGCCAAATTACATTTTAATGTCCACTATTGTCGCTCAAACAATGCAAGAAGCCAAGCACACGACACTACGCTTTTGGTAGAATTCCGGCGAAAAGAACAAAATGAAATTGTTTGAATCCGTGGAACACGGCCATGCACGCCTCAATAATAATAATAGAACAATTATGTTAAATTAAATCAAAATAACTAATTAAATATGTAAATTAATTAGTATTTTATTATTATTGCATGAATAGGTAAAAAGGTGGTAAAATAATAGAGATATAATATCACGTATTCATTATCTAGCTTACGTGTAATTAAGGTCGCCAAAATTTGTATATAACAACTCCTCTGGCAAGGGAATTAATGTCAAATAGATATAGAATTGAATATTTATTGAATAACAAAAAGGAGTTAGATTCAGTTGACGAAAAGTAAAGTTCCTGATATACACTGCTGGACAATAAAAACCGGACACTTGCATTTTTTGTGATAACGCATACATTCTGATTCGAAGGCTAACTAAATTATTGGAAATATATTCAACAGAAAACAAACTTTGAGGATGTTCTACATACATTAATAAGTTAAATTAGAACAAAAACGAAAGTTACAGAAAACTACCAAACTGAGAGCGTAATTCATAAGTAATTGCAATTCAGATGTCAAATATTAAAGTTTCCGGTTTTCTTTGTCCAGCAGTATATATATTTTATTCATATTACCATTAGTAGTAGTGTGCATAAATCTTTGGTAATTTCCTTCATAGCCGTATGATTCGAATTGCTTGTCTCCCAACAAGTTCGGTGGAATAAATAACCAATGATTATATAACAAATGATAAAACGATTATTTTTTAATTTTAGTACTTGGTATTTCTTTTGTTGGGCTTCGGACCCCGTGAACCCCCCTAAATACATCCTTGACGCCAGAGGAGCTCTGCTCCAGTGTGAACGCGCACACTCATTTCCATGGTGGTGTTCGTTCTATTTTCTGCCTTATATCAGGTGGTCTGGGGCACGTTCGAAGCATCGGATTGCGATTAATCTTGGTATACGGGCTATGGAGACCATGGGGAAGCTAATGTAAATGGTTTAAATGTTCACCACCAGGTGGAAATGTGGCCCTGAAATAGCAAAAACCGGAAGTCGGACATGCAAAACATCATCTTGAGTTTATGTCAACGTGAATTACTCTTTGGAACGTAAGGCAGCGTGATCGATGGTCTCACGAATCGTTTCCCGAAATGTTGCTTAGTGAGCACCAAATTTCAGCGCCACATTTCCACCTGGTGGTGAAAATATGAACTATTTTTTTTCGTCAGCATTCACTTGCCCCATAGTCTCCGTAGCCTGTATGCTAAGTTTCGCCACAATTGTTTGCTTCGAACAGGTCGCAGATGGCTCTAATAGGTGATTTATGACCACCTGGTATGTCAGTATTAAGTTCGCTTGAATTCGGATCTAATGTGACCATGCCCTTAGAAAGGATCTCAAATGGTGAGGCTTCATAATGCAGAAAGCCCACTGTAAATATCTGTTGCTGTTTTCCTGTTGTAAGGGAAAGTTCCTGTCGCCCGACTTCTGAAACCCGCCATATAGGGGGAAGCATTAGTGGCTTGACCGTGAGAAGTCACCCAGGTGCTCTCAGCGAGGTATCTGCTTGCCGATTGTATCGTCGGCATACGGTCGCTGCTGTCGCAAAGGCCTTTTGGTCTTAATTCTCGTTGACTTGAGATAGCAGCATCCATTCAGCCATCAAAGACTCGAACTGTTTGCGAATTTCCTTTCGATCGCGTAGCACTTGGTCGTTTTCTCAACCTTGACCGTGCTTTTTCATTAAGCGTCTTCCAAGGAAAGTTGTATACATGTCGCAGAAACTAACTACTTCGAGGCATTCAACTCGTACACCATCTTGCACACGTCAGCTAATGTCGTATATCACCGATATCGTAGCTCCCAAGACGAGGTCGTCTTTCTGATTCCATCACACGGGGCGTCGTCCTAATTGCGAACACTTTCTACCTGAGCACGAGTAATAAGCTAGAACCGTTTGTGTCCTAATTGCGAACACTTTCTACCTGAGCACGAGTAATACTATATTACCTGGACGGGTTGGTGCCCTAATTGCGAACACTTTCTACCCGAGCACGAGTAATACTATATTACCTGGAAGGGTTTGTGCCCTAATTGCGAACACTTTCTACCTGAGCACGAGTAATACGCTGGAAAGGGTTTGTGTACTAATTGCGAACACTTTCTACCCGAGCACGAGTAATAAGCTAGAAGCGTTTGTGTCCTAATTGCGAACACTTTCTACCTGAGCACGAGTAATACTATATTACCTGGACGGGTTTGTGCCCTAATTGCGAACACTTTCTACCCGAGCACGAGTAATACTATATTACCTGGAATGGTTTGTGCCCTAATTGCGAACACTTTCTACCTGAGCACGAGTAATACGCTGGAAAGGGTTTGTGTACTAATTGCGAACACTTTCTACCCGAGCACGAGTAATAAGCTAGAAGCGTTTGTGTCCTAATTGCGAACACTTTCTACCTGAGCACGAGTAATACTATATTACCTGGAAGGGTTTGTGCCCTAATTGCAAACACTTTCTACCTGAGCACGAATAATTCTATATTACCTGGAAGGGTTTGTGTCCTAATTGCGAACACTTTCTACCTCAGCACGAATAATACTATATTACCTGGAAGGGTTTGTGCCCTAATTGCGAACACTTTCTACCTGAGCACGAATAATACTATATTACCTGGAAGGGTTTGTGTCCTAATTGCGAACACTTTCTACCTCAGCACGAATAATACTATATTACCTGGAAGGATTTTGTCCTAATTGCGAACACTTTCTACCTGAGCACGAATAATACTATATTACCTGGAAGGGTTTGTGCCCTAATTGCGAACACTTTCTACCTGAGTACGAGTAATACGCTGGAAGGGTTTGTGTACTAATTGCGAACACTTTCTACCTGAGCACGAGTAATAAATACGCTGGAAGGGGTTGTGTCCTAATTGCGAACACTTTCTACCTGAGCACGAATAATACTATATTACCTGGAAGGGGTTGTGCCATAATTGCGAACACTTTCTACCTGAGTACGAGTAATAAATACGCTGGAAGGGTTTGTGTACTAATTGCGAACACTTTCTACCTGAGCACGAGTAATAAATACGCTGGAAGGGGTTGTGTCCTAATTGCGAACACGTTCTACCTGAGCACGAATAATACTATATTACCTGGAAGGGTTTGTGCCATAATTGCGAACACTTTCTACCTGAGCACGAATAACACTATATTACCCGGAAGTGTTTCTGTCCTAATTGCGAATATTCTGCTTAGGATCTACAGCTCTCACACTTCCTGATACTTTTAACGAATTTCTTAAAGGAACTCAGTTCCACACTTCAGACTTGTCATTGTCTTCTGGTCACTGATGGCTTAAAAGTCGCAGTTCAAATTGAAGCCTGTCAGTTGGAACAGAACATTTGAGTCGAAGTAACTCCTCACAAAAAGTGTGGAATGGTGTTATATTAGGCAATAGATGATAGGCACGGTGGCATATGTCGGTGAGAAGACGAGAACGTCCATCAGACAGATACCATGTGTTGTTGCATTCCAAGACCGTGTCTATCACCTATTGTCTAACGTAACATTATTCCAGACTTTTTGTGAGGAGAGTATAATTTAATTATAAAAGAGTGGCCTGTTTTTTATGAGACTATACATACTGTATACTGACTGGTTCTGTGCGCTAGACCTGCTTATTATGTTTTTTCTATCTTTATTTTTCGTGTGTCTCGTTTTCCCATGTACGCTGTCAATCTACTATATCGCCCTTCTGGATAGAAAAGGACGTGTACAATCCGTTTTACAATATAAGTTGCTTACTCATGTTATGTTGATTAGTTTTTGAATTACACACAATTGAGGGGTCTAGTGAGAGAGGGAGCTATGCCACTTTGACAAGAAATTGAAATAAATTGAGTTTTTTAAATCATTGCGTTGAGTCATAATTTGTATAACAAAGGGTAATTTTTTTTTCTGAACATATTGTTAGGTAAATTATTCAAAAGGAAAAATATGAATTTCAATATAAATACCATTTATTATGAACGTGTGTGGTATATTGTTGTAGTATACCCACGTGGAAAAATCAAACTAGCACATCAAGTACTTTGAACAAGGCTTAAATACTTTTGCCTGAGTGTAAATCATGTTCACAGGGTTACATATGATCTACATAAAGGCAACTTCATATGTCTTCTGGAGAATCTTCACTGTCCATTGTTTCTGTGGATTTTAGTTTTTGGTAAACACCATGAAAAACTGGAGGAACATAAGGCATTATTGCCATGAGATCTTTTAACTTCAGGGCTGATATTAAATCTAGCACCGGTTACTGCAACACAACCTCTGCCATTCCTATTGCAGACACCATCAGTAAGTGGCATAGCTCCTTCTCTCACTCAAAAGGCTGATGAGGACGTATTCAAGAACTCAGAAAATCTGCTGCAGAACAAGCGGGAGCTATGCCACATGGTTGTAGTTCACATGATAGATGGCAGATGGTAGGAGAAGACTGAAAATGGCAAAAAATAAAATTTTCAAGATTTGTGGCATAGCTCTCTCTCTCACTAGACCCCTCAATTCTTAACTGAAAAGAGTTTTCGTCAATTAAAAATACACCTATTAACTTTCCCTAAATTCAATTTCTTCTTTCAAAACATGAAAATAATAACCCGTGGCGTAACGTCACTCATCCCGGATGCAACGGGTGCCCTTTGCTGAAGGAACCCAAAACTCAACCTCACTTTCCCGTAGTACACCCCAGTAACTGCAATGTTTGCAGGTCAACGAGGCTCTGGCGGCTTGACCCACAGTCAGGATAATCCTCTGTGTGCTGCGTGCATCATTGTGTGCCCTGATTGCTCCTTTAGCAACTAGGACATGGATATTTTATCTTCGGAGACAGTATAGTTCTTGTTAAGTTACGAGTGAATGTATTGAGTTTTAAAAAAAACTCGTTTCAGATTTTTTAACAGATATACAGGGTGGTGCAAGAGTAGGTTGACAGTCTTTCTTTTGTGTTTTACATTGAGTGGTAGTATTGAGTGGCCCAAAGATTCCCAGATATTACGTCTATGGATTTGCATAATGTCACTGCTGTAATAAATGGCATATGTCAACCGTGAACTGTCAACCTACTTTTGCACCACCCTGTATTTAATTTTCTTGGTCGGCTCCTCTTCTCACTTTTGTATTAGTTAGTGGGCTTATTTCCCGTATTGCGTGACTGGCAATGTAGACTTTGTGCTGATGTGTCGATAATATATATAAAAAAAAATCACTCATGCTCATTGCCGCTATAAAATCGCCCGCCCTGTGGCGGAGTGTTTAACACATCGCGCTACGACGCCAGGGGTCCCGGGTTTGAAGCCTGGCATGGGCATGGATGTTTGTGTGCCATGGATGCCATCACTCATCCCCATCTTCGGAAAATAGCCAAAAGTGGCACAAAAAAAAATAAGGAAAACCAATCAATCATTGCCGCTATTAGCCAAAAGAGGCGGGAAAACAACGTGAAACAAAAATACCAATACAGTACCAGTACAGCACGGGGGACAGCTTTATCTTTCTACACTGAGGAAATACTTGACGTATTCTCCTTGATACTTCCTGTTGAGCAGCGCAAGCCGAACCGAATTTAATTTGTGTAAGTGAAAAACTCCGCGAGGGGAAATTGTCGAAAGAGTGCAGCAGCTCGCTTCGTTTGCAGAAGGCCCCGAGGCACGGCAAGGCTAGCATGTTACCCGCGCGTGCTAATTTTAGGGAACGCCTGAACGAACAATACATTAGCGAGAGAAGACCGCCGCATGTGCCTTGTCCGCGCGTGTAGAAACTTCTTCCTCCATTCTCCAGAAAACAGCGGTCCTGTTCAATCCTTCGGGGCGGGTGGTCAGCGAAGAATAAACAATAACGGGAGGAACTGGAAAGTGAAGATACCTAACATGCATGCAAAACAAGGTTTTCTGCAAAGTTTCGTGCAGGATGAACCAACCAGAGTTTATGCATTGTTTACCGCAACAGCCTATAGTACACGTTTGCATTTTCTTTCTGTTATTTGTGCGTGCCGCCTCAATCTGAGGGCATAATTTCCTTTTTTCACCCAATTTTCCCCTTCATAACTGGGTGGCCAGAATGGACCATATTAGTGTGACGTCACGCTTGAAGACTTAAGTCCAAACAAACCAGCTCGTGTTTTTTTTTCTATTGAAAACACGCAGTTTACTATCGCAAAGGGTAACTTTAAGAATCGTGGGAGCAGTTACAAAATTAAATTGTGATGTGTGTCATACATCAATGAAAAGATGATATTTCGGAGAAAACGTCAATCTATTACACATACCTTACAGAGGAGAATAAAAAGAATAAATGAATTAGGAAATCAAGTAAAGCCAATGCTCCTACCGGCTTCCGATCCGAAACGGCAGCCAATGGGCGACGTCGCTGTAAGTCACGTGAGGCTCCTGAAGTCCCATCATCCTTAGCGGCAGCGTCACTCTCGTTGCGTACGAGTCCAACTCGGATGTGTTCGGAAGTGGTTCGGAAGCAGAATTGCTGGAATTCCTTTAAAAGTGCATGATTTCCATTTGCCAGTTATTTTTTACCTTATGCTCTGTAAGGTATATGTAATATATCGACGTATTCTCCAAAATCCCATCTTTACATTGGTCTACGATACGCATCACAATTTTGTTCCATAACTGCTGTCACAATTCTTAAAGCTACCCTCCGCTGCGATTAAAAATTCAAGGGGTTCGAATAGGAAAAAGCCACGTTACCCATTCGTTTGGACTCAAATCGTGCTCCGTTTTCTGCTGTAACGTCACTACATATATGGTTCGTCCAAGTTGCCATAATTCGTGCCCTCCGGAGCGGGCTGGTTACCAAGCCGCGCTAAGTAAGCAGGGGTCCCGGGTTCGAGTCCGGGCCTGGGCATCATGGTTCTTTGTGAGTGCCCTTTCATCAGTTTCATCATATCATTACTCATCATCGCGATAAGCCAAAAGTTGAAGAAAGCGAAGTAAAATAAACCAAGCAAATCAATCAATGAATGAAGGGTTGGAGTGCATTGAAGTAACGGGAGATTACAGACCGAAACGACACATGCCGCTTGGAACGAGCTAATCAACGTTTCACACCGTAGCGACATGATAGGCCGCACAAGCCTGCATTTGTTTGGTGAAATCCTCAAGCGAGACGTGTCGCTTCGGTGTGAATTCTCCCTTAGATTCAGGAGCAGCGTTTCAAACTGCAAATAAAATTTGCTCGAGAACTAATCTGTACTTTTTCATCATCAGACTAACTAAACTAACTCCCTAGCATTCTTAAACCCGAAGGTTTATGGCTGCTGCAACACAAGCCTTCCATCTGTCCCCATCCTGGGCAAGATCAATCCAATGTTTTCCATCCTTGCCGATTAAATTTAGGACCATCTCAACGTTATCCCTCCACCTTCCTACAGGCCTCTTACCATCAGGTAAGAATCCTGTAAACTCTTTATTTTCTCTCCCATTCGGCCACATGGGCTGCCCACCTAAGTCTTACATTACATTAATTATTTATTTAATAATTAAATCAACAAGACTTAATTAACAATAATAATATAGAAATAAATTATTTATTATTATTATTATGAAATGGCACACGGACATTCGGCAGGCTACGGCTACCTCCTAACGCCGTCTCTGAATGAAAGAGCATAATTTAAAGTATTTAGCGTTAGTGAAGGAGATGTCGAAATTCTCAAATTAGTCTTTAAGTGCGGTAATTGAATGGGTAGGGTGTCACGAGACGAAAATGGGTTTCGTCCGGTTTAAAATTTGTATGAACGTGGAAACTAGGACTTCAAAGCCTGGCGAAAAGAATGTCAGAAGCGTTTCGACGGTGCATTTGTCACCGTCGCGTGCTGCCTCTTGACAACCCATTAAAGCTTGTTTATGCCACCGAGGGAGGGGGAGAGCATTGTTCAGAACGAGCCGAGATTCGCGACTGCCATGTAATTGGATGGAATAGGTGACTTGCCTCCTGATTAAACTCTACAGCGAAACACATCATTAGTCAGACTTGTTTTTTCTTCTTCTTCGGGATGTTGTGTTTATTCCCATTTCGCATGTCCACGTTTCCAATCCGCCAGTTTAGTCTTTTCGTTTTTCTCCCCGCAGGTTGACTGTTCAAACCGATTGCCCTGCAGGAAAATGACGTGCATGTATTCCAAATCACACACGCCGTATTGATCACTCAAGAGTTGAAAGATTAATGCTCCTGGAGCCCATTAGAATTTGTCCACGCAAATGGCACGTTGTCCAACAGAAACGGAGGGCGAGCTAATTTATTTTCCTGAAAAACACAAAAAATATATTCATTTATCCATTTACGATTTATTGGGTTCATTTTACATTTCGTTTCTGCCACTTTTGGCTAATCGCGTATGGGGATTAGAAAAGAAAAATTCTTTATTCACGGGCCAAGTTCAGCCTGTGGCTGCTCTACCACTTAACCCGCAAAACTTATGCAATAAAACAGTATACTACTTATGTGATAGATACAAATATTAAATTACATGTATCCCTAATTACGGATAGTGTAACCAAGAAACCCTAAAAAAGGTCGTGCAACGGACCTGGCAGGTCAAACATAGTCCCCATCAGCATCACTGACCTGTCTCCAACGTTCTGGAACACCATGGAACTCACAGTGATAGATAGGGAGCGGAAGTTGATGACCTGAAAAATATAGGTATATGACCTATAGAATGTCCTAAAAAATGGGGAAAAATGACGTAAAAAATGCCAAAAATGACCATTAAATTTGTTAGTTTCAGGTTAAAAATTGAAATTAAAAGGAAATTAAACAAAATTCAATCTTGCTTTAAAAAACAAGGCACCAAATGATACCACATACACATTCAATGAAAATATGCAACGAGGATTTCCAATGGACAGAACCGAATAATTTTAAAACAATTTTATGAGAAAATCGTGTACATTGAATACATTGGTGTAGAGTGCATTAATTTCCCGCATCTTTGCCTGGTGATGTAGTGTGGTGTGTTTCTGTGGCACTGTAAAGAAAAAAAATCCTGCGAGATATATATACTCTATGTGATCAAAATTATCCGGACACACCGCAAGACGTATGTTTATCATAGAGGGCGACACAGTACTGCCATCTACTGCGTACAACCCATAGTCAGCGAACTCAGTAGTCTGCAGACAGTGTGAGACAGCAGGATGGGATGGTCTGAGGAACTCGCAGACTTTCAACGTGGTCAGTTGGTTGGGTGCCACTTGTGTAGGAAGTCTGTGTGTGAGATTTCCACCCTCCTAAACATCCCTCTGTCCACTGTTTCCGATGTTATGGTTAAGGGATATGTACAACGCAAAAGCGTGCAGGCCAACCTCCCATGTTCACCTCCAGAGACCATCGAGTGTTGAAGAGGGTCGTACAGCATTATCGTCAATCATCCATCGCCACCATCAAATAGAAATTCTGAACTTCATCAGGATCTACTCCAAGCACCATTACTGTTTGGCACAAGGTGCGGCAACTTGGTTTCCTGGCCGAGCAGCTGTCCATAAGTCAAACATCACACAGACAAATGCCAAACGCCGCCTCGTGTGGTGCAAGGGGCGTTGAAACTGGACCATAGAACAGTGGAAAACCGTTGTGTGGAGTGATAAATCACAGTACACAATGTGGCGATCCGATGGTAGGGTGTGGGTGTGGCGAATGCCTGGTGAACAACATCTACCAGCCTGTGTAGTGCCGACAGTGAAATTCGGAGGTAGTGGGGTTACAGTGTGGTCATGTTTCTCCTGGTGGGGACTTGGCCCCTTGTTGCTTTACATGCCAACGTCACGGCACAAGCTTACGTTGACATTTTAACAACTTTCATGCTGCGTACCATGGAAGACCAGTTCGGAGATGACCATTGTGTCTTTCAACACGACCGAGCACCGTCCATACTGCAGGGCTTGTGGGGGAGTTGTTTGACGACAACAGCGTCCCACTAATGGACTGGCGTGCGCAGAGTCCTGATTTGAATCCCATAGAACATCTCTGGGATGTTTTTGGAATGCCGACTTCGTGCTAGACCACACCGATACACATCAATACCTTTTCTCATTCTGGCGCTCTACGAGGAACGGGCTGCCATTCCTCAGGACCTTCCGGCACCTGATTGAAAGTATGCATGTAAGAGTGAACGCTGTCATTAAGGCTAAGGGTGGGCCAACACTGTATTGATTGCCAGTGTTCCCGATGGATGGTTGCCCAAACTTGTACTTTATTTTCAGGTGGGTGTCCGGATACTTCTGATCACATAGAGTATATATATATATAGGCCTATGTTCACCTTGGTGAAAAACTCAAGAATATTACCAAAATGAAAGAAGTGACAAAATATGACGAAACAATACAGCGAATATTGCGAAAAATGACGGGAAAATGCCGAAAATCGGGGAAAATTACCTAAAACCTGAAAATTGGCAAAAAAAAAATGCACTTTAAAATTACCTTTTTTGGGTGAATTGTAATATTGTGTATATTTAATGGGCATCGTGTCAGAGATGTCAGAAAAAAAGATGACATTTCATCAACTTCAGCTGAACGTGAATCAAAGAAATCGTCAAGTGCGATGTGCACCTCGTCTGGGTTTCAGAACCTCTAAGGTGCTTGTCCATGGAAAGGAACAGATTGTAATCGGATGGGTCAATGTCTGGGGAATAAGACGAGTGCATTAGTGTTTCCGAACTAAGGCAGAGAATGATGTCATTGGTGACCTTCGCCACGTCTGGCAACGGAACTAGCATACTTGAGCCATCGACTCGTCTTATTCCGTTTTCCAAGTTGATGGAGGTGCTGCGAAATGGTTTCTGCACAGACATGAAATTCTTCTCGCCCCATGTTAGATCATTGTTCGCCCCAATAGCCGTCTGCGGAGTGCCGTCATCTATACCCTGTCCCAGCTAACTGTGGACCAAGGCCGCGCAGAGAAGCGAAGGAGATGGAGTGGCCAGGGCGAAGTAGTACACGCTGCTGGGAAGGCTGGTAACTGCAGTCGCTTTTCCCCTCCACGCAATTCCGTTCCTCTTACGTGTTCATTGGTGCAGTCGTATCGCGTCACTACTTGCGCAGAGACTTGTCTTCGTTTGCCTGCTCCACAGTTAGCTGGGACAGAGTATACGGTTGTTGGTCTTTCAGAATATGGTGCATCTTTCAAGGATTCATCGCCGTCCTTGAATTTTTGAAACCACGATTGCACTGTCCGCTCATTTGCGGAAAACCTGGCATATTTTCTTTCCCTCTGCTGTCGCGTTTGTTCCAAGTAAAAACTCACACATCGTACAGGCTCTTATCACGCTGTTTGGAGTACCCATGCTTCACCTGTTCTCACTGATGTTCACGTTGAACTGCACTGACCTTAACCTGTTGGTGGAAAGTATATATGCCCACCAACTGACCATCATATTGTCCATCTAGCCTTGGAACTTGCAGTATGCGGAGTGTGTGAAGTTCGACCTCATCAGAATCCGCAGAACATTTTTGGTTACCTAATAACACTATAAAAACATATTTAGGAAAAATACCCATCCACACATCGAGAATTATTCGTTTCTGGTTCAAATCTGCTCATGTATTTTGTTTCGATTTCAACGCAAGCATGTTCATCTAGTCATATGTACTGAGCCTCTGCCCCTGCTCATGAAGAAGTGTTTTTGCTTTTTTGAATCTGTTGTATGTTGCACACGAGGTAGCATCAGATGGGAGCGCATTCCAACAATATGCAGAGTCAGCTTTGAGATATGACAGGAATATAGATTTTGAAAACTTGTCCAGATGACGTTTTGTAGAGTGTCAACTATAATGGTCGTATATCCAGCTGGCGGCTGACCTTCATTGGTACTCCTGGCTCTTTCTCTCCTACAATTGTCTTCGAAGGTGTGTGGCGCGATGGGTGTCAACAAATTCAGGTACGAAGTAAAAGTTGTAGGGGTAACATCTCTCTTCCGAAGCACCGTTGCCAAGCGTACGTCTGTTTTTGCCAGTCGCATACCGATCTGTGGGTGGTCGTTCCAGAAACTTTTTTGCCCAGGACCACGTGTGCAGTTGAACCATTAACCGTTGATTTCTGGTGCTGACGATATCATTATCGGAGAACTCTCTCGCTTTAGAGTACTTTTGGCAACATGTGGTGTATTCGACGCTCACTTGTTTCGTTCCGCTAAGAGCGTTCGGTGACTTGTGACTCGAAAATGCCCGGCCAGTCGAAGAAAATTCAATTGATCTCTGATTTGCTGTTTCCCAGCCACCAGCTGGAAGTGCGACCAGTATAACAGATGATATGATGAAATTGATGGACACTCACAAAGAACACCCATGCGTAGGCCGGGATTCGAACCCGGGACCTCTGTCGTCGCAGAAATCCACATCGTTCGTCGCCACACGCACACAGGGGAATTTGATCAGTGCACCCCGCTGTCTTCCAGAATTTTCTCGCTGCGTATCTTTAAAACCGGACAGAAGATGACAAGAGATATTCTTGGAAGCATTTGCTTTCGATCCGACATGCAGGAAAGAGTTTCCGAACCAAATCCTTAATTCGAGCCCCCCTTAACCATTGTGCTGGCAGCTCAGGAATCTCAGTAGCTTTGTTTACGTCCCGTTGCCACGGTGACCGGAGAGCCGAGGACCGCGCTCCAAGGTAAAAGCGACACCGCAGCCCTTGAATGAACAAAGCAAGATTGCTAATACGGGTGGAAGAGGAGAAGGTGGCGCGTCTCCATTGGAGATGTAGCGAGTTTCGTCCGTCCTCCTGGAGGAACGGAGTCCACGAGATCGAATTGCGGCCTCTTGTTTCCGACGCACTGCTTCGGTCGGACCCCTCTCGACGCTCAAATGGACTTTGGACATTTCTCCGAAATGGCTGCTGTTTTGAAGAGGCGCGATCTGGTTCCACATTAAGATTTAACGGATTTTTACGTGTATAAACCGCGTCCCTTCCTTTGTTAGAGTGAGATTATTTCCGTAAGCTCTGGCCGTTCTGCGCTTGCACCTTGGGAGCGAGTCATAACTCCCGACACCTCCAATCAAGAAGTGAACTGCTGACGTCATCTCTAATCTGCGCCTATAGCTGTGAGCAGTACCTGGCTCGTAGACTCGCTGGCTAGACTCGCGCAGTCAGCTGGAGATGTTCCGAACGCACGCGGACTCTCCCCTGGGGTGCGTCTTATGTTCGAGATGAAACTAAGTCATTTGTAATTTTAAAACAGTTGATTCTTTTTTGACTCGTTGTTTTACCAACCAGTGACCAGTTCACTCAAGTAACGATGGAGAAAAGACAACCGCTACAACCTTTTCTTTCCGCCTAGTATCCTTATCTTGGCGGGTGCTGATTTAGGAGTTTGCAACATTGCCATATTTCTCAATAGTTCAGTGTATCCTTTCTATCTTCTTTAATAGAAAATTATATTAGAGGGTGGTATAGAAATTGTGGCTTTGCCGACCTCCGTGGCGGAGTGGTTATCACAGCGCGTTACGACGTCAGAGGTCCCGGGTTCGAATCCCAGCCTGGGCATGACCAAATCATTCAGTGAATGAATGAATCAACCAATCAATGAATTTAAGAACAGGGTTGTTAAAGGTCCAGGAATTTTAAATAAATTCAATTCCGGTCCAGGAGAGAAAATCAGCAAGCGTAAATGAGTTCTGGACCGTAAAGAACCTTTTTATCCGTAAAGTACTTCAATTCGATCCAGGAACAATTTCTCCCGATCAATTTAAATACGGTCCACGAACCTTTTTTCTGAATGAATTTAAACACGATTCAGGAACCTTTTTTTTTTTTTTTTTTTTTCCGAATCAGTTTGAATAAGGTCCAAGTTCCGTATTGGAATGAAACAATACGCAACTTGAATCGAATACGGACCTGACAGCAAACAATTATCCACTTGTGAGCATGAAAGACTAATCCAGGTGCTGGCTGCCTCGAGAATCTAAGGTGCAAGGTAGGAATGGGCGAAACGCAAACGCTGCAGTCACGTTGCCCCTCTCCATGTAGCCCCATTCTCTCGCTCGCGTTCCTTCCCTTGGTTGTAGCAACACTGCCCGTCCCTGTTGCGATATCTGCTGGGAACACAGCAGCTTCACGTTACCTCATCGACGGCTCCTATTGGCTGCGGTTCCTGGATCGGATGCCGGAGCAACACGTGACCGGTTTGTTTGAAAATGTGACGCCACACTAATATACTCCATTGCGTTATGCACAGTAACTCTTCGACAAGGAAGTTTTTGAACCTGGCCCACGAGAGAACAAAAGCTTTATGATTTGTTCCCTGCATTACGTTTTCTACAATCCCAGTGTGACATTCCAATGTAAAATGTATTCGCGGACATTTTTAGAAGGCAACTTTTAATTGGTCAACCCTGGTCCAGGAATTGTAAATAAATTCAATCCCTGACTGGGAGAGAAAATCAGGAAATGTAAATGAGTTCTAGACAGTGTATAACCTTTTTATAGCATTTCAATTCGGTCCAGGAACTTTTTTCCGGATCAATTTAAATATGGTTCAGGAATCTTTTTTTCCCGGATGGATTTAAATTCGGTCCAGGAATCTTTTTCCAGAATGTATTTCAATTCGGTCCAAGAACTTTTCCCGGAAGAATAATTCGGTCCAGGAACCTTTTTCCCGCATCAATTTAAATACGGTCCAGGAACCTTTTTACAGGAACAATTAAAATACAGTCCAGGAACCTTTTTTCAATGAACCAATACGCAACTTGGACCGAATTTAAATTGCCAGAAAAAAGGTTCCGGTCCTGCAGCGGAACCCATTAGAATTTATTGGTTAAACCTGTTTAGGAATATCGTTTTTACGGGTGAAGTGAAAAATTTATTTTCTTCAAGGAACATTTCCAATTTTATATCTGATCGGTTGAGCATCTTTAATCGTTATTGGCGCATTTTTGGTCGATCTATCCCTAAGGGAGCTTTCAGACTGAAGCAACAAGCGACATGGAGGTGTCATCCCGAATGACAGGTGCCAAGTAACACGAGTTGCATCAAATCTTTTTCTCCTCTGTGAAGTCCGTTGAGGTTCACGTGTCTGTTCACCCGCGATTTCGGTATTCCAACTCGTATTACAACTTTTAAATGAAAAATCTGGATATTTTCTGACTGTAATATATTAGAATGACGCACGCGCTTATATCACTGCAGACAAAACAAAATAAAACACAGTTTCGACCGGTTACACCGAGAAATGCGTAAGTTACGGGAATACACCTCTTTACTCCCGATCGTCTTACCGAAAACTGCCAACCGCTCTGTCAGGGAGCCGTTACTTCTCTTCGCCGACTCAGTGGTACCAGCTCATATAATTTTTAAATACTAGAAAGGTGATAAAAATGATTTATGTATTTGAACAGTAACATATTAAAACGTACATTTATCAGGCACAGTGAATCTTGGATTAGTGCTGGCAATGGAAAACGGCAACGCGTAATCTTCTCACTCCACAAATATTTAAGCAAATAAACAATGGCTTTCGAAACAACGAGAGGAGAGAATGGCGTCTTCCAAAAACAAATAACTAAGAATAAATATCATTAATTTCACTTGAAAAGGAATAACCTTGGCCTCATTACACTGATCGAAATAAAATAACGCCATTCTTTACAACGTTTAAAGGCGAATCAAACTATTGGTGGTGCGTCCATTGGATCAAGGACACTACGTGGAGTAGACGAGCAGAATGACAGCTGCGCCCATTGGCTCAAGGACTCCACGTGGAGTAGACGAGCAGAATGACAGCTGCGCCCATTGGCTCAAGGACTCCACGTGGAGTAGACGAGCAGAATGACAGCTGCGCCCATTGGCTCAAGGACTCCACGTGGAGTAGACGAGCAGAATGACAGCTGCGCTCATCGGCTCAAGGACTCCACGTGGAGTAGACGAGCAGAATGACAGCTGCGCCCATTGGCTCAAGGACTCCACGTGGAGTAGACGAGCAGAATGACAGCTGCGCCCATTGGCTCAAGGACTCCACGTGGATTAGACGAGCAGAATGACATCTGCGCCCATTGGCTGAAGGTTGAATGTGATTGAACGAAAACAACTCGCCCGCTATTTATCCCCACCCACGTTCGTGGCGGTGGCTTTCTTTAGTTCTTGGACTTTAACAAAGTAAACGCGCAAGATGTTCGTTTGAGTTCTTTCTTCGGCGTACGACGTGAAGGAGATACATGAAGTGGTATTTGCTTCTTTCCTTAAACACGCTGAAATCGTGGAGCGGTTCTTTCCGGTTCCGTGGGACGGCGCCCGCTTAATGGGGTCACGCAGACTGAGTGATGAGTCCCCGGGAGATCCTTCTACCCCGTGCAGCGTGTTCTCGAGCGGCGCTTCAAGTTCGGGCGTCTTGATAAATGACTACCTGGCTGATGGAACGCTTCGGAGCGGCTTTGTATCAAAAGAGGCCTGCGGGCTTCGACTTGCTCGCCGCGGCGTTGGTTGGGAGGGAAAACAGGTGTTCGGCGACGCTTCGCAGGCGCTCACAAGACCTTCAGCGGTGCGTGGCATGCGTTTAATACGGATTAAACTTGCAGTTTCACCCCTGTGGCGCTGTCATCGAATTTTCAGCCTTAGATCCGCTTTAGACGAAAACATTTTCCTAACATTTTTCTTAACATTTACGCCATGACCAAAAAGCTATCGTGTAAAGTGAAAAATCTTATGGCTTTTCAGATGCCATGGCATACGAGGTGTGGCTAGAAAAATCCGGACTGTTGCTACAAAATCTTTTATTGGTTATTTTGTACAATATGAACATTATCCCCTTCAAAGTACTCCCCTGCACTATCGATACACCGCTCCATACTAATCTTCCATTGCTGGAGACGGTGCTGGAAATCATTTTCCGAAACCATGTTCATGACCTCCGTCGCTTTTGTTTTCACACATTCTACGGCCTTAAACCTGGTTCCCTTCAGTGCTGAATAAAAAGAGTCGCACGGAGCGAGATCCGGCGAATAGGGTGAAAGTTCTAACACTGGGATCCCATACTTGGCCAATAAAGCCTTGACTGACAATGCCATGTGGGCACAAACATTGTCCTGATGAAGAATCCGTGACTTGCTTTTCCACAAATCAGGTCGTCGTCTTCTACTCGCCCACGAAGGGTCGTCAGCATCGTAATGAAATATTGTTGGTTGACAGTTTGACCTTCGAGTACACAATTCGAATCAATTCACCGACATTTGCAAGGTTTGATTTCGTTTTTGACGTGTTAGACCGTCCAGGACGCTTGTCGTTCGCAATTACTTCTCGTCCCTCTCTAAACCTTTGAAACCACTCAAATACTTGAGTGCGTGATAAACACTCATCTCCGTACACTTCCTTCAACAAACCATAAGTTTCTGTGGCGTATTTTCCGAGTTTGATAAGAAACTTCAGATTGATATGCTGTTCCACTTTCACACTTAATTTCACACTTTCACTTCGTCCACAAACTACAGAAGAACTGAGCGCCGCGCACCCTGGGCAACCACACAGCCGGTAGGCAAGATATCACGTTATACACCCATGCACCGCTTATCCTTGACGCGCTTACCGTTTGTCGATAGTAACATCAATCCGGTTTTTTTCTAGCCACACCTCGTATTTCATGGCATTTTTCAAGGATAGAACCCGTCCTATTTCCGTAGTATTTGGGGCTCCGAGTACTAATGGTACTAGTCAATTTCCGAATCCTCCAGTTATAATAGTAGCATAACCAATCAGAAGCGACCTTTAGGTCACGAGTGAAGATGTAATGGCGGCCGCGTGAGATGTAAACAATGCATCACTTCACATTTTTAAAAGCCGATAACTCTTGAACCGAGAAGAATAACGTTTCGTACAAAACGTTATTAACGATAAAACAATGGCGCTGCTTAAATACGTACTTTACAACGTTTACTGTACACGTATGGAAGAATATTTTAGTTGTTTCAAATGTAAACACGGTGCAGCATAGATGGTGTAACTCGGCTTGCCTTTCATGCTGTATATGTTATACATTGTAATCGCAAAAGCCAACCGAAATGTTTCCGTGTAAAGTAATATCTGCTATTAAATTTTTGGAAGCATTTTGATAGCATTTATGCTACCAAAAATGTTAAAGGGAATTCTTCCGTCTAAAGCCGGCCTGGGGTATGTCTCGCCGCACCAAATTTTAACACCTTCCTGGTCAAGCGCCGTATTTCATCTTCTAACAAGCGCAGAATGCTTTCGTTGTTAGAATAACTTTGTTACATATACATTTCTTAGCATAAATACACTATTTAGCCTGACGTCACAAGACGAAATACGGCGCTTGATCAAGAAGGTGTTGATTGGTTCGACAAGTGAGACCAATTTACCTGGTCTTGCTTTTCCAAAATGCACGAGCGACTGCCTGGGGCGCTCCCTTTGAGTAGCGCCGAGATCTATTGCGTGGCAGTTTGTTTTAAAAAGTGATTTGTGTAGTCAAAAATTATTTGAAGTTACTGCGGTACAACATAATAAATATATTGCAAAATCATATAAATACGAGGGCGTGCTGAAAAGTAATGCCTCCTATTTTTTTTGTGACGAGCGAAGCGAGCAAGAAAATTTTTGAATCCAATTATTTTGCAGGCTGAAATCAATATTGATTTAATAGGGAGCAAATAATTTCACGGGACGCCAATGCATTCTCTCTTTTACAACTTTTGTGGCTCCCCGATGGTGTAGTGGCAACATCCTCGCCTTGTGATCTAGAGGTCCCAGGTTCGATACCCGGTGGAGGCACATGGCACAGTGGTTCGGAACCCACCGAGTGCTTTATTCATCCTGTTTGATTCCACGCTACCTCTCTGAAATGTTATGTTTTGTAAACGAAGAGCAAACCTCGGAACGCGCAAGGAGTAAAGCACTCGCTGTTTACAAAATGCAATCAGTGACGGCTTCTAACCACACATTCGCACACATTATTAGCATTTTACCAACTAGGACGACGTTTACAAACCGTGAAGTCAGTGGCGCCTTGTAACCACACATTCGCGATTATCTCGAAAACGGCTCGTTTGCAGATCCATGTTTACTGAGACTTTTTTGCTTCTAATATCGTGTACTTTCACCTGTGTCAGTTTGCGCTATTACTTATGAAACACCTTGTAGATTTAAGGATAAATGATGATTCATTCAGGATTCAAGAACAAACACAGTGAAACAACCATGCGGTTATAAGGTGTGACCTTCTGATTAGGCACCCAAAGTGAAACGCACTTCTCCCGCAGTCGTACACACTGGTAATTTCTTCTTGCAGGTCAATGGGACTCTGGTACCTGTATCCACTGTCAGGATAATCCTGTGAGCGGTCTTGTTTGTTCTTGTGTGTGCTAAGATAAGATAGATAAGAATATTTTATCCTCGGAACAGTATCGTTTTTGTTCTTGCTAAGTAATGAATTAATGTTTTAGTTTTAAAAATGAGTGAAGTTTTCAACACACATAATTTCTTTTCGTTTTAGGAGCTGTTTGTTTTAGTTGAGGGACGTATCTCTCTATTGCGTGATGGCCAAAAATAACCTATTTGCTGATGTGCGCAGCGTTATATATACACAGGGTGATCCGTTTGGGTATGGATAAAATAAAATGGATGTGAAATTCTTTTGGTCAAATGTAATTAACTGAAATATTGTATACAAAAGACTGAAAGGTGGGAGTTTTTATTTTTATACCCTACTAACAGTTTGGTACAGTTTTAAGTTTTCTACATGGCCTCCATTGCGAACTCTGCACAACTCATAACTCATAACGGTGATTCAATTCATTCCACGTCTGGTGTAACATCTCGGGTGATTCTGTCGAAAGCCTGTTTGATTTTGATGTGATTTTGACTTTCAAATCATCAATGTCTGTGGGTTTCTGTGAATAGACAGTGTCTTGAACGAAATCCCAGACGAAGAAGTCTGGAGGGGGGTTAAATCAGAGGAGTTGGGAGGCCAAGCAATTGGTCCCCCACGGCCACATCAACGACGATTGAAGAAAATCACGAATCAGTTCAAACTTCATTATTGCCAACACACTACAGCAAGACTTCCATGTTTCACGCACGAAAAAACCAACACGAAAATTTTCCTACTATCACATTTACGTTCCTATTAATGTTTTTTTTTTATCCATATCCAAATGGATAACCCTGTATATATATGTATGTATATCGGAATGAATGTGTGGTTATTTCATTTGTTGGAATTATATATGAATCAAATTCTGCTTTTATAAAATCAGAGTATTCATAACTTCAGCATGATTGATGTCCAATTGTGTTCATTGTTAAGTGAGGGTTGATTAATTTATTTTCTTTTTAGGGTCATGTCCTCAATTTTGTTTTAGTTAAGAGACTCGTTCGTAGAACCTACAAAAATTCACCTTTTTTTATAATGACTTAAAAACCTGGTAGAAATTTGAAATGTTTTTTTGCAAAAATTTCGTCTGGAAGTCTCGAAATAAAAGTTATGTTTTACGTTCAATGCCCAAGAACCGAACTGGTCTTATTTCATAGTGAGTTTCAATGTGAGTTAAGTCCACTTTAGGAACAATTGGGCTAATCGAGACTGGCGTACAGTTTAAAGTTGGGTCCGAACCACCCATGTGTCTCCACCGGATGTCGATCCCGGTACACCGTGATTACTAGGCGACGACGTTACTACTTCGCCACCGGGGAGGACCTTATTTTATAGTGGTTTGCTTTGTTCTTGTGTTCATGTTTTTGCCAACGAACTATTCAGCTTGGAGTACATTCAGTTTCCGGACGAGTGGTTCGTCCTTCTTGGAACATCCAGAAGGTGGTGCACGAGGAAGAAGCGTTTTCCATATATGAGCTAATCCCAAATGCAGCGCAGACAAAATCGATATTCCAGCTTTAGTACCGTACATGAAACTCTTTATCAGACAAGAGCCATTCCACTGAAGTATTGAATATAGTTCATGCTGATAGCTCACGCTGAGGGATTTCGCCTTTGGTTCATCCGAGCTTAGCTGCCTTCTTTGATGGCATCGGGCTCGGCGCTTCTGCCATTCACGCTCGCGTGCGGGGACAAAAACGACAGCTCTGTGCTCTCAGAAGTATCTTAACTGTATACGGGGTTTTCTCAAATTCTGGTAATAATTCAGGAATCGTTGATACCAGGATGGTTGTTGGTGATTGTTCAGGAACGAGCAGCAACGAGACGGTAGTGTCATAACGTGTGCACCGTGACGGAACATCCCCTTTTAGAACGGAATCATTTGTGTACTGATCCTTTAACCTGTTCCTGCACCTTGCTGGCGGTAAAGTCTGGGCCGTAGGGTGGGTGAGAAGTCTGTTCTGTACTCTGTCTAGGGAATCTCTGGGCCAAGTGAACGAAAACAAAGTTTCTGCGCAAGTTGTGACTCGGGAGGGCTTGAAAAACGAATGTGTGAGAGGGGAAAACGGGGCTTCAGCTACCAGTCGTTTGCAGCTGCGCGCACTTCTTTACTAAGCCCACTCGCTTTCTCCCTTTCTCTCCCGTTATGCGCGGCCTTGCTCCAGAGATTCTCGAGACAGAGTGTAGTGTTGCTCACAAGACCAGACATTCTCCGTCTTGTCTTGTTTTGCAGACGATACGAGGCAGAAAGGCTCGTTCGTCTCTTCTCGTGGGCAACACTGGTCTGCTCTCGCGAAGATCATCGACTGCGTGCAACCAGTGGGGTACTGTGGTGGTGGATGAAGGGGCATACAAAATACGCCTTCAAAGTATTAATGATGCTCTAACTTTACTTAATTCGTTACATTGTGAACCATTTGTCTGTCATAAATTAGATAATGTATGTATTTTCTTCTCGTACTTTATTTATGGCATTTGAAAATTTCTCCCTAACTAACTAACTAACTAACTCTCTAGCCTTCTTAAACCCGAAGGTTCATGGCTGCAGCAACACAGGCCTTCCATCTGTCTCTATCTTCAGCAAGATCTATATACCCTTTTCCATCCCTACCGATTTCCTTTAAATCTATCTCAACGTTGTCCCTCCATCTTCGTCTTGGCCTTCCTACAGGTCTCCTACCATCAGGTTTCCCAAATTTCTCCCGTATTTTTTAAACCAGTTTCCAATAGTTTAGAGTTGATCATAATCAAATAGTGCATTGAATCTGCGAAGTTCGTGCTTACATGTGTACAAATATAGAAATTTGGAGGAGAGATTCGATATTCCCCTTGCCGATCTCGGTGGCGGAGTGCTTGGTACAATGTGGCACGACGCCAGGGATCCCGGGTTCGAATCCTGGCTTGGGCATGTGTGTTCTTTTGTGAGTGCTGTATCAATTTCATCCTATCATCACTCAACCTGATCTTCGCGATTAGCAAAATTGGCAGAAAAGCGAGGTGAAGTAAACCAAATCCACCAACACAGTGTCAATCGTTTTTACATCGTTAGATCTTGCTATTTAAACCACCTCAAATGTGTTCCGAAATATAAAACAAAATAGCCTAGAAAATTTGTAAAATAACGGTGGATAAATTCAAACTGTACTTGAGCTTCGTTGATCCCTAAAGTGGCCACCACACTTAATAAAACGTGGATGAAATTCTGATCGGAGCAGACGGCGTTTAAAAAAGTAATGTCTGTAATTAACAGCAAAAGGGGGAGTCTTGCACCCTGCAACAGGAGCGTGTTTTGTGCAGCGCACCGCGATGGTGTCGAGTTACAACTCCCATCTCTTTCTGGTGTGCATTTTAATTTCCCGTCTGCCGGAGCACACCTGTGTTGTTTTTCGATTTCAGTGTGGCATTCGCAAAACAAGACTGTTGCGGAAAATTAATCATTCTCGCGGTTATAGCGCAAATTGTTTGTTCAATAAACACATATTCCGTATGAGTTTGAATTTCACGGGGAGCCGAGATGTGTGCTATTATGGAAACAGATTTGCTTGGTAATTAACGTGAAATGCCGCAGCGGGCTGACGGTCGGGGAAAGGGGGGGAGGGGAAGAGTTAATTGGTTCAAATTTGCTTTTCGTGAAACCGGTACTTTTTTTTTTTTAATTATTACTGCTTTCTCAAGTTACAAGAGCTTTAAACTCTATATATAGTCCTTTGTTTCAACTTTTGATAATAAAAGTTGATAAAGGTTTGAAACTGAAAACGAACGCTCTGAAATTGATTGTATGTGGCGTGAGAAAAATTTCAAATCTGGCTAGAAACTCGTTGTTTTACAAGGTAGGTGTCGGGATTAAGGTTGGCTAAATGTCCTAGGAAGCTCGACCAGATTTGACTTAACGGGTTTATATTCCGTGGCTTTGTTGATATGATTATGTGAAGCAATGATGTACTGTTGTACAGTTGTAAGAAATGGTTATTTTAAAAGTGAATTGCCAAAAGAATCAATTGGGATAATATGTATACGATCCTATGACGGTTTGATTTATTAAAGGACATGCAATTGAACACTAGCTTTCCATCAAAATAGAAAGGAATCCATTGACGAGTGTCCAAAAGTATATACGACCACCTTCTTTCTTTTTCTGTTTGCAGACAGAATGGATGTCGGTGTTTTGGCATAAATAGACTTAAAATAACCTAATTAAATCAATCGAATCAATATGTAAATCAATAATAATAAATCAGTTCATTAAATCAAAATACCATCCATAGGCTACGCAACAGAGAAAAAGTAGATGACATTGATGAAGGGAAATTCGCAAGGAGTCGAACCCGAAACTTTCGCGAGTCGACCACTCAGTACGTTCGGCCACCAGAGCGACAACTTCCCTATTGCAACAGAGAAACCTTCAACTCAATTTGATACATTTCCATCCGTTAGAGAGAGTTGTGAATGTACATGTGAACTCCACATTCACAACCAATTGATTCCGCCATTTGGAATTGGGGCGGCTCTTCACCTGTTGACAAAAATAGGTTTTAACGGTAGTGTTCTTTTGCTGCAGCGGTTAACAACGTAATAAATCCCTTCTAATTGGTGCTGAGAACGTGAAATATCAATTAAGTGGCGAGATGGGAAAGAGAGGACCGGCTCTGCTTTTTTTTTAGTCTGGTGAAATCCCCTCCGCTGCATTTGGCGGCCTTCCTCTCTCTTTGTCTGATCACGCTCCACTCTGCTGTATGCGTCAGATCAATGAATGGGCAATACCCTATTGATGAAGCGAGCCATGGGGTGCAAACAGGGGTGGGCGGGCCAGGTGTGCAGTCATCCTTTTGTTTGGAGCGCACCCTACCTTTGCCATCACCATGGATACCTGTTATCTTCTATAATTGGGCAGATCAGAACGGCGGCCGTGGCGCGCTGGAGGAGGGGTTTGGGGGGGCGGGGATGCTCGTGCGTGGGGCACGAGCTGATCCCTCTCCTGAGTGACTCATCCTTTAGGGGTGGAACTTTTTTAGTCCTTGCTCTCTCACGGCGGAAGTTAATCTGTTGAATTGAGAATTGTCATCCATCAGGCTCGTTTAGTCTCCACACCAGGTTGCCTTGCTCGATAGCAATCAGAAAGTGCAAGAGAAAGAGTTGAAAGATGTCCTAAAGGGTAAAAACCTGGGTCTGGTGCGGGGCATATCCACCTGATAAATCAGTTTCAAATTCAAGTACTTAGGAGTAATACTTACAGATGAAAATGATATTAAAGAGAAAATAAAAAGGAAACTTAATTCAGGAAATGCGTGTTACTTTTCTCTTCATAAACTCTTATCTTCTCGTATAATATCTAAGATATCTAAGGAACTAGAAGTTAAAATATACAAAACAGTAATTTTGCATGGATGTGAAACGTGGTCCCTTACGTTAAAAGAGAAACACATATTAATAATATTTGAAAATATAATCCTTAGAAAAATATTTGGGCCTAAAAGGGATGAGGAGACAGGTGAGTGGAGAAGGTTACATAATTTAGAACTACATAATTTGTATTCATGTCCAGATATTACTAGAATGATTAAATCAAGAAAACTTAGATGAGCAGGCCATGTGGCACGAATGGGAGAGGAAGGAAGGGTTTACAGGATTCTTGTTGGCAGGCCTGACGGAAGACCAAGATGAAGATGGAAGGTTAATGTTGAGATAGACCTGAAGGAAATCGGTAAGGATAGAAAACATTGGATTGATCTTGCCAAGGATAGGGACAGATGGAAGGCTTGTGTTGCTGCAGCCATAAACCTTCGAGTTTATGAAGGCTAAAGAGTTAGCTAGTTAGTAGTGAAGAGCTCTAGAACTGGCCTTCCAAACCTAACCACATATGCACTATTAAAACTAAGCGGAATTGTAAGTTAGGAATTGTTAGGGGCCAGGTTTAGTGTTCTTAGCAATTAGTTTTAGCGACTGTTAGTAGCTGGATGTGCCCCGCACCAGACCCATGGTAACCTACGGCCTACATAGAAAAAATGTAAAAAAAAAAATTGACAAGTGTGCAAAAGAGTTACCGAGGACCTGCATGAAATTGTGAAAGATGTGTAAAATCCACTGGATTCAAAATCTTGCGGTTTTCTCCGTTAGTTCGTCTATTTGGTTTCATTAGAAGAAGCTTTCTGTTTAATTGTTCTCTGCCCACTGTTGTAATATACATTTCACTTGTTCGCCCATTACTTGAATACTGCAGCGCTTATTACAAAAAGGATTACAGAACGCTTTGCAAACATTTTGGTTTGCGAGTGTTGTCAGTGACGTCATTTTCTTACAGAAACTGATTAAACACGATTGTCAGTGCCCAAGCTTTTGCAAACTGCAAGTACAGTAGAACCTTTAATGTACGGTACAAGACAAGTACTCATGCCTGGCCCAGGATTCGAGATCTCGGGACACCGAGCTGGCTTTTACCCTAAGAAACACTTTTCATCGTGGATTACATGTTTACCATTACCTGACTTGTGTCAAAGAAAGAATATTATAGGTCTACTAGCTTCCCGCCATTTTGTGCTGAGTTTAGTTCAGTGTAGGTTGTTTCCGATACACTCGTGTTGTCTGCTTCAACGCAAAAGCGCTTTCCACATTGCAAGAATTCTATTTGAATATGCACCAGCATCTCCCTCGCATCCGAGCACAAAGCTCTTCCATGCCCCACGAACGCAAACACCACAACCTTCATGTCGCACACATGTTCTGTTTTGAGCTACAGATAGTCAGTAGAGGAGCAAACCAATCCGTGAAAGGGCCATTGACCCTTTCAACAGGGACTCGGCGAGCGGCGGCTTGTTCGTCGACGTGGTTGGTTTTCGCTTACACAGCTCCCTACTGCCGTCTGCTATTTTTGGCGGGAATCGGTATAACTATACCTTTTGCCGTATTCCATTGGACCATATTAGTGTTGACGTCACCAGCAGAGAACTGAGCAAGAAAGTCCAAACAAACCTGTTACGTGGTGTTTCCTATGCGATAGCATTGGATTTTCCATCGTAAGGGATAACTTTTAAAATTGTGACAGCAGTCATGAAACTAGTTTTGAGTACCGCACGTCAATGTAAAGATGAGATTTAGGAGCATACGTCTATATATTGCACATACTTCTCAGAGCATAAGGGAAAGCATAACTGGAGTAAGGAAATCGTGCATTTTTAAAGAAAATCTAGCCATTTTGGTTCCGAAGCTCAACTGCCACGGATGCCTGATGGCTGCTAGAAGCCCAGTAGGCTCACGTGACAGCAGCGCCACCACCTATTGGCTGAGGTTCCCTGATCGGATGCCGGTTAGATGCATTCGCTGTACTTGATTTCTCACTCCAGTTAATCCTTACCATATGCCCCGTAAGGTGTGTCTAATATCGACGCATTCTCAAAATTCTCATCTTTAGATTGATGTATGACACACATCACAATTTGTTTCATGACTGCTTTCACAATTTTTGACAATTACCCCCTTGCAATGGGGTTTGTTTGGACTCAGTGTGACGTCACACGTAATATAGTCCATTGCATAACATGGGGTGCGTTCTGAAACGAACGAATCGAACGAAAGTAACTGCCTCGTGAACCTGGTGAAACCAGTAATTTTTCTAGACGAAAGCGCAGGCGCAGCGTTTTGTTTATACAAATTTTCCGCATGGCGTCCAGCGGAAGGCATGCCCTTCTGGCAGAAATAAACTCTGCTGCGAACACTTACTCATTTTAATCACATTGTAAGAAGAGTTAAGGCTAGTGCAGTTTAAAGCCATCATGCACGCGCGTTGTCTGGAAGCAGCAGACGATTCTCACCATACAAACCAGCCTCCTGGTCCGTGCGTTTGGTGAATCTCGTCTTCCACGAGACGCACGGAATGCGACTTTTGGGACAGCATAATGAACCTCAAGAAACGCACGGAAGCACTTATGGGACAGCCAGTTACCATAACTCGTTTAAAGCCTGCATCACACGGAACTGGATTTCCAGTAGGTATGCCCTAGTTGGCGCTGGATTGGCTACCAATTTGCTAGTTTTCGCCTCCCATGATACTTATCAGCGTACTTGTTGATAGACTTTTGTTCCCATAAGAGGGAAGTTGTAATCGCGGCCGCGTGAGATGTAAACAATGTATCACTTCACATTTTTAAAAGCCGATAACTATTCAACTGAGAGGAATGACGTTTCGTATAAAACGTTGTTGGGTACAAAACAATGGCGCTGCTTAAATACATACTTTACAACGTTTACTGTACACGTATGGAATAATATTTTAGTTGTTTCCGTGAATTGCATAACTCACATAGATGGTGTAACTCAACGCGCCTTTCATGCTGTATACGTTATACATTGCTGGAGTAACACTCGGAAACCACAGACAAAAGCGCTCCTTTGCACACTCACAGATTATCTTCACATGGCGAAACTTTGCTCTGATTGGCTGTTCCAAAGAATCCAGTCGAGGAAAGCAAGTAGCAATTAGAACATGTCCCATTCCTCCAAACCAGTCAAGCAGTCAGCCAGGCGGCGATGACTGCTACCTAGAAAGTTAGTTCAGCGCCAACTAGGGTATTCCTACTAGAAATCCAGTTCCGTGTGATAGGGGCTTAACGCGTTAAACTCGTGCGACTTTGGGAACGGGTCCATGGGTGACCGAGCGTGTTGAGTTCCGACTTTGGATTCCTACCTCGCTACGGGTGTTCCCGTACGAACATTAGTATAATCCAATCGATCATTCATGCTAATCGCCGCCCCCGTGGCGGAGTGGTTAGCACATCGCGCTACGACGCCAGGGATCCCGGTTTCGAATCCCGGCCTGGGCATGGACGTTTGTGAGTGTCCATTCATCAATTTCATCATATCATCACTAGGGGCATGCATATTTCGTTTTTGACGAAAACACAAAATGTGAAATAACACATTATAATGTTAATTTTTTATGTTTCTGAAAGGTGTGAGGTGCATTTTCCTACTCGGATTTGTCACGAAATAATGCGAAATGAACTGCTTACCGTTTATATACCGACGCGACACTTTCTGAAGTCTTAATTATCCTGTGAGTTATTCAATTCACGGAAAATTGATTAATTCTGCTGTAAATATTTGAGAAGCAAAAATGGACCCCTTTTATACATAAATAAACGTAATATTCTGGTAACGATTTAAAAGTGCTATTAGAAGGGATATGTTTATTTTGTGTAATAGTGCAGTTGTTTTTAAATCAAATTTGGGATTATATTCACATTTTTGAAACCAAAATGTCATTTTGTATACCGCTTTTTCACCGCTGTAACAGCGAAATTTCATTTTATTTACCACTTTTGAACCCAAAATTGACTGTTTTTATACAGAAATTTTGCTTTTTTATTTACCAAAAATATGTGCCTCTATTCATCACTCATCCCCATCATCGCAAATTAGCCAAAAGTGGCACAAAACGAAGTAAAATAAAGTAAATCAATCAAAATCATTCATGCTAATCGTCGCGATTAGCCAAAAGTGACCCAGTGAAAGAAAATTTATATATATCCAGGAATTGTGTGTAAGCGAATGTTGTCTTTCTGCTATAGCAGCGACCACTGCGTGTTCAGTAACCTTGCTACTTTTCCGCCCCCTCTCGCTGGGTCTGCCTCCGACGCTGATGCGGCATGTCGCGTCGCGTTACCCCATCTCCTCGCGGGGGGTGGAAAAAGCGCACCTGTTGCTCCACGTGAACCTGCCACGGGAGATTTGTGCTTTGCCCGACAGCACGTCGCGATCATATTTCGGTTGGAGAAATCTGTCCGGGAGCATTACCACTCGCGACACGCGCTTGGGAATGACGCGGTTCTAAATGTATTGTTACGTGCGAAATTCCGGTTGCGAATTTATTGTGCTGTTAATGTAGAAACTGGTTTCAAGATTTTGTCAGTTATTTTCGCAGACTTTTCATCTTCCCAACTGTTTGTCGTCCCTGTTGGGAGATGACGACATTGTTTTAAGTGCTCTTTCGTCATTGTTTTAAGTGCTCTTTGCAAGTACGTCAAACGTATCATACTTTAACTTCGGCAGAGGCTCGAGGTGCGAACGTTGTCTTCCAGACACCAAGAAAGGGTTACAAACGGGAACGCAAAAGCACTGAACCGGATGATTTTTAACAGGGCAGGGCCGTATCAAGGTTTGTGGAGGCCCCTGGGCAAAATGTTTGGGGGGGGGTCTTTTTTTTTCTTTTTACTAGGAGCTTTATTAGCTCAATATGTTGACCACCAATTTTCAGCAGTTGAAATGGTAGACCTGATTTTAGAATCGTAGTCATTCACAATCGAACATATCGCAGATAGGTTTACAGGGAGAATAGCGCAGTAATATAAAGTTACAGGACGAAAATTGTATAGCGCTATAGCAACAGTAAAATTCTGCGTCTAAATGTTTACAGTATATTATGAAGAGTGAACACCGTAACTGTTATAGTAAATCCAAAGGGGATTCAGATTGAAACAGAGAACTGAGGAGTAGATTGTACTTACGAACATGATTTATTATAAATGATATTATTTACAATTAAGAGTAAATATGTACGGTCCATCTACTGGACAATTACCGACAGGTTCATTGTGGAAATTGTAGTAACTACACTTTCTTCAAGAAAATTCCCAAAGGCTTAACACTTATAGTAGATAAACTTATCTTGTTTTTTTCGCCGAAAATTCATCTGCTATATCATCGAAGTCTTTTGCGAATCTTGGAACATTTTACTTTTTATAAAATGTATACTGTAAGCATCTATGAACCTTAAGAATGTTTCACTGTTTTTTTCAAACCCTCTTGTGCCACTGCTCCCAGTATTTTTTTTAGTTTGAAGTAAAAAAAAAATCCTCGTGAATTTCATGGAAACATGTTTTTATTTTTTTCTAAATGGCCAAGAAAGTATTTCAGTGTAAAAAATACCTCGTAATGTTATTTACGTTAAGTACTATTTTCTGATTTTTTTTCGGAATTATTATTGAAAGTTGAAATTGTTGCTTATTGGCAACACTGTATGTGGGTGGCGTGACCTTGACGAGAGTTTTCTTGGCGTTTACTTGTTGCGTCACACATATGTTTGTGATTGTCCATTCATCCATCTCTTCCTATCACAATGCATTTCCTGTTATTTGTGCATCGAAATAATTAGTAGAGTGCTCTTCAGCATAATCTTTCACAAAAAGAAGTGAAGAATCTGACATGGAGCCGACCTCATTTGCGGAGTGGTTATCACAACGCGCTACGACTCCATGGGTCCCAGGTTCGAATCCCGGCTTGGGTGTTCTTTGTCAGTGTCTCATCAAAATCATCATATCATCGCTAATCCTCATCTTCGCGATTAGCCAAAAGTGGCAGAAAAGCTAAGTAAAATTAACCAAATCAATCAATCAATCGTCAAGATTATCCGAAAGTGGCCGAAAAGTGACGCTAAATAACAAAAATCAGATCGAATCGAATCCGACGTTGATCAAGGAGATATCTTTAAAGCGTAGGAAGAGGCTGTATAATATACCAGGTGGCGCAAAAGTCAGTTTACCCAAAAAGCATATTGTTATAGTATTACGATAATGTATGTGCTTCTTGTGCTCAGTTATATTTTTTAGGTATACGTTGGTAACATTGTCGTATGGCACTGGCAACAGTGCACTCGTTATTCTTTTGTCGACAGTTGCGTCTCTGGCTTCTTGTAGTGTCGGTGTTTGTTGTTAGATGACACATTGGAAGAGTGGACACTGTGGTAGGAAAAAAGTTAGATTATTTTCATAACTCCAGCTAGGGACATTGAATTTTCGCGATGCGTGAAATAGCGAAATGTGAAAAAAAAAATGCAATTTTGAACATTCTGCACGTAACTACACCCCAATGATGAAATATGCATGAGTTTTATTCGCGAAGTAATGCGAAATGTGTGCTTTTCCACTAAATGAACGCTTTTTCGCGAAATAACCGTGAAATATCATCAAATTAAGAAGAAAACACGCAAAAACCGGCAATCGAGGTTGTGCGCGCAAACTGTCGATTTGTAACGAAACGTTTGCCTAAAGTTTCCTACCACTTGCAGCTGAAGAACGTTTTATCTTCGATCACATCAGGAAGACGCTGCAAATTGAGATTTCCCATGCACATAATCTCAGTTCGAAAACTTCGCTCCATGTCAAGCTGCATTCCTTTCTTCCCCCCGAATATGCAATTTAGAAATGAAGTGATTTTGTGTTGATGTTTTCTTTTTGGTTGGACAGCTTAGTACTTGTGTATGTGTACAGTATATAAAAATGAAGTAGTTTATCAATTTATAGCTCTTTTGTATGTTGTTTCCTCTCATGAGGAAAAAGTGTGTGCCAATTTTTTTTTCCACCGCTGGTATATACCGCTGACCTAACATTTTATTTACCGCTCTCCTCAGTTTTTATTTACCATAAATTTGTCTCCCTAACTCCAGCTGACCGCGCGAGTCCAGTTAGTGAGCCTACCAACAGTCTAGAACGCGAGCAACAGGGATAGCGATAGGTGCTGGGTAGAGATGACGCCAGCGGCTCGTTTGTTGATTGGCTGCTCCGGGACTTACGACTCGCTCCAAAGCTGCCAATGCAAGACAACCAGAAATGTTACGAAAGTATCTCACTCTACCATTGATTGGCCTGCGCGTTCTTGTGATTTGACGCCATGCGATTTTGCCTTGTGGGGACTTCTTAAGGATATTGTATACTCATCACTGGCAGATTTGGATGCACTGAAAGACTCAATTATCAATGCTTTTCATGTCATTAACAACGAAACAAGTTTACTGCATCGTATTTGCAATTCTGATGTTGATCGTTGCACACAATGTATTGCAAACAATGGAAGGCACTTTGAACAAACCCACTGAAACTGGGTTGTTTTTTGTATGTATACTTGAATTTTGTGTATAAGCTTGAATTTGTGTATGGGTAAACTGACTTTTGCGCCACCTGGTATATTATGAGGATGGGAGGCGAAAGAGGTACAGACTATCGGGAAGATGGAAAGAACAAATTGGGGAAGTTGTGTGAGCGGAAGCGAAACAGACGAGGAACGTGTCTCGACGGAAACCCGTGTGATAGATTGAAAGTGCAGATGATAAAGGCTGGTAAGACATCCGTGGGATATGCCCACTACTTGTCTCCCTTCCCTATATTTACCCCTCTGTGTCTCTTTTGCCATGTCGCTCTGCTTTTCGTACAGTCACGGACACTTCTGGGATGTGATGATCTCATTGGAAGTAAATGGTGTTTGTACAGGTGACTGTACAAACTGGGATCAAAGTGAATTGTATTGTATTGTACGGGCACCTTCAAAGGTAATTGTAATCGGTGTAGGTTGGGTTGCATATCTGTAAGGGTACAGACGAGATAGTTCTCTTTTCCGTTCTTGAAACGTATTGTGTTCTTAATATGTTGTTTTCTCCCACGTTCTTCACTTGCAGGTTAGCTGTTGAAAGCAAAAGCAATGTTAAGTACTTGCGTAGCCTTTGAGGCAGGTTATTTATTGTAGGTCGACAATAACGATTCTATTGGTAATTAAATCAACAATGAATTATTCTTTAACGCTATCTGAGACAGATAATCTACAATACCATACAATAGAATATTTTCTATTGGATCACCAATTTTGATGTTTCAGGTAACAACCGAAATATTCGACACGTATTGGTTACTCAAATGGTACAGATACTAACAAATAGGATTGAGCTGATATCACTTTAAACTTATACCCATACCGATTCTTACCGATACAATTGCTTGAAAATTGTTACAATTGAAAGTTGTTCAAAATATTCATTAATATTATTATGTGTTCCACTCCAACTCGGACTATATGTATCAATTTGTTTTAAAATATTTGAGAATCACATCACAATATTAAAATAAGTGGTACGTAAACGCAAAATTTATTTTAAAATATTTGAGAATCACATCACAATATTAAAATAAGTGGTACGTAAACGCAAAATTTATTTCCCCCCACAATGCTGGTGCTGAAATGGTTGAAAACTCCACAAATTTTTGCATTATTTCCAGGATGGACTTCGTGAAAGATGAAAACGCCGGAAACATCCGGAAATAAATTCATTCCAATACCGATAGTCCTAGTAACAAATCTTTAGTACATTTAAAGAACTACTGGTCAATCGTTCAAGAACCATCACACTATTGAAAGTCAGGTTGTGATTTGATTAGGGTGCGGATTTTTGCCTGTTTGCCTTTTTTTTAATTCCTTTACAGTAAAAGTTAGGCTTTAATGTTTAAAGTTCGTTTCATGGTATGTCTAGTCCAAAAACGCGTTCTTATGGTGCCTATAAATGCCTATTTTGAGGGTTAGCGCCTATTTTGCTTAATCGTGCCTAAAATGCATATTCTGCCATTATTACTTACCTAAACTTTTTTTACACACCTTTGTCTTTCCCTGCATTGAAGAAGGTAATTCTTTGTTTATGTTGAACTGAGTGAAATCTTGTATTCGCCAGATTTGAGTGTCTCAAGGGATGCAGGGACGTAGTTAGGTTGATCAGTTTGGGGGGGCCCAAACGTAAGATTTTTCTATCAAACTATTATAAATTAACAAACTATTTATACACCATATAGGCCTACACTGTATACATACATTATGTATATGTGTGTGTGTGTGTGTGTGTATATATATATATATATATATATATATATATATATATAGTCTTGAAAGGAAAGGAGCAATGGCCTCCTCGGTGGCGCATGGTAGCATCGTCGCCTTGTGGATACTCGGTGGATGCTCATAGTGGTTTGGATCCCACTTTATACTGTAGAACCAGTCCCGATTAGCCTTGTGGACTTAAAATACCAACTCAATCAATCAATAAATTGGAAAGGAACATAGTTTTCTTCTGTAGCCCCCAACAGTCTACGGATATAATCTTGCGAAATCCACAACCATTATTCGGGAAACTAAATGCAGAATGAACTCATTAGCTTAATGGCTGATACACCAAGAACAATGTTATTAGTCTTTAGATTTGTAAATTTGCTGGAAGAAAACTGAGAAGTAGATAAAACCCTTTTCCGTGGTTTTAGATATAAAGTGCTGGAACCAGGTTTGCAAGTATTGACAACAGTGCAAATGTGAAATGTGTGCGTAGTGAGTTCAAGCTAGGCATCTCACGTATACAGTTTATACCGGAATCGAATCCGGTATCTCTTAGTTCAAGACGACCGCGTTAAACACGATTCTATAGGGCGGGCCCGAGTCTTCTATGGCATCTGACTGATCACTTGGAGAATGGTGACGATAAGAAATTTTATGCACACGTCTAATTTCTTAAAATTAATCTTATTTGTGTGTGGATAACTGAATATATGATGGCACTGGATAAAACTAAGTTCCCACACGCTCAAATGATTACGCTCTCGTCTTTGGTTCGGTAGGTTCAACAAGGGGTCCCGGGTTCGATTCCCGATGGAGGCACATACTAGTTCGGATCTCACTTTAAACTGTAGGTCCACTCCCGATTAGCCTTACTGTGCATAAAGTGGACTTAGAACACCAGATCAATTAATCAATCAATTGAAAGGTTCAAGTTTCGATCCCTGGTGGTCAGGCCGGTAGCCAGAATTTGATTTCAGAAGGGACTTATCCCTTATCGACAGCCACCATCTAAAGGCGAAAAGTTTGGGGGGAGGGTAAATGTGCTGAAGATGAATTTCTTGGCATATTGCAACTAACCATATACAAGATCACTGAAAAAAATAAAGGTGTGGAAACTCACCTTTTGGGGTGAGTTTGGCTTGTCACAGATAGACGTCCCCAAAAGGTGAGTTTCCACACCCCATATTGGGGTGAGTTTTTCTCACCCTAGTATAGAGTGTGTTTTTCCTCCCATAGGGTGAGTTTTCTCACCCTAGTATAGAGTGTGTTTTTCCTCCCATAAGGGTGCGTTTTCTCACCCTAGTATAGAGTGTGTTTTTCCTCCCATAAGGGTGAGTTTTCTCACCCTAGTATAGAGTGTGTTTTTCCTCCCATAAGGGTGAGTTTTCTCACCCTAGTATAGAGTGTGTTTTTCCTCCCATAAGGGTGAGTTTTCTCACCCTAGTATAGAGTGTGTTTTTCCTCCCATAAGGGTGAGTTTTCTCACCCTAGTATAGAGTGTGTTTATCCTCCCATAAGGGTGAGTTTTCTCACCCTAGTATAGAGTGTGTTTTTCCTCCCATAAGGGTGAGTTTTCTCACCCTAGTATAGTGTGTGTTTATCCTCCCATAAGGGTGAGTATTCTCACCCTAGTATAGAGTGTGTTTTTCCTCCCATAAGGGTGAGTTTTCTCACCCTAGTATAGAGTGTGTTTTTCCTCCCATAAGGGTGAGTTTTCTCACCCTAGTATAGAGTGTGTTTTTCCTCCCATAAGGGTGAGTTTTCTCACCCTAGTATAGAGTGTGTTTTTCCTCCCATACGGTGAGTTATTCCTCCCATAGGGTGAGTTTGAGGGGTTTGTGAGGAAGAGGTAAATGATCTTCGTTTAGTATAATAATGCTTACCTTTAACCTTGAAGAATCAGTCAGATCTTTTCTATCTTATCCAATATGAATTCAGAATAAGATAGAGCAATCATAACTTCATTGTAATTTCTTCCCAGATGGCAAATGTATCAAAGTAGAGAAATGCAATGTTAACTCTTGCATTGTGTAATATACGACATCACACTGAAAACAGTGTTTCTTCATTTAATGCGTTCAGATTTTAATGTGATTAATTGTCTTCTTTATAAAAATAATACCATTCAATTCAGCATTAAAATTTGACAAAGCTTAAAAATCTTAGAGGAAACTAGATGCATCACGCTCACCAAGGTATTCATGTAGAAGAACAAGCCATCCATAAATTACATGAAGCTTGCAAGGAATATAATGTATCGATTTCTAAATCATACAAAAAAGCCGCAACTTTTAATGTACATACATATTTTCCAATAAGTCTTTTTTGAGACTTCCACTTGATGCTTAGAAGCCAATTGGGACTGGATATATGTACAGTCACATACACTGCTGGGTTGTAATGATTTAATTGAAAGTCAATGGTGCTGTTACAACCCAGAAGTGTCCTTGAGTGTACAATATAACATGAAGGGTATTGATCTTCAGAAGTCACACCTGTTAATTATAAAATAACAACTTTTTTCTGTACTGTTTGGAAAGCAACACTCATGCTCACATACATTGCTAGGATAAATAAATGACATACTTAACACAACAAAATACTGTATACTTGTATATCCGTAGATAAATTTTATGTATACGTTGGATGCAAGTATATACATACATGGTAAGGGGATAATCTCTGAAAACTACTACCTTGCCACTAAATGCATACACATTAAGCAATAATTCAACCTTACCTTTCCTTTGCTGTTGGTTCTGCACACTCAGTTCAATGCCACAATCATTACAATGTGAGTGATTTTTGGTGCTTTTAGAACCTATTTCAGTACTTTAATAAATTAATTAGAAACGAAAATGTACATTCTTAAGAAGGCAGAGCAAATTTAGTAGAAGTTATAAATGTTCATATACATAATTTTTAACCACTCTATTTCAAATACAGAGCTTAATTTTTTTCGCCCCAAAGATTAGGTTGAAGAAATAAAGTTACCAGTTAGCAAAAAATTCAACTTTATTTACAATATTCGTACATTTCATCTTGCAATAATTCAACATAGTTCTCACAATTTTATCCAAAAAAAGAGGAATTTTACTTCATTGCTAAAAATTTGCATGCTGTATTCCTTTAAAATGTCTGTATGGAAAGGCGTCCATGATCTGAAAGGAGAAAAAATGTAAGAGTAAATAAGAATATAACCAAGAATGCATTTAGGTCAGAGTGTGATAGTTTAGAATGTACTTATAACATTTATGAGTCTTAATACTTCCCTGAAAAGTATACTAGTGATGTGTGCATACAAAGTGATTCAAGCTTGAGTAGCCAGCCTTCGTGGATGAGTGGTTACGAAAGCATGCTAAAACGCCTGGGGTGTCGAGTTCGAATCCCAGCCTGAGCACAGGTGTTCTTTGTGAGTGTCCATTCATCCATTCCATCATATCATCACTCATCCTCATGTTCGCAATTAGCCCAAAAGTGGCAGAAATGCGAAGAAAAATAAACAAAATCAATCAGTCAAGCTGCTCAATTGATAGATTGACTTGGTGTTTTAAGTCCACTTTATGCACAATATGGCTAATCGAGACTGGACCTGCGGTTCAAAGTGGGATCCGAACCACTATGTGCCTCCACAGGGTATCGAACCCAGGACCCCTTGATTACAAGGCAACGACCTACCACTGCACCATCGGGGAGGCCCTCAAGCTGATCAGTTTCTACATTGAATGCAGTAGCACTAAATTTGGCAATTTATTTTACACAGCATTTCCCATAATATTTAAAGCTCGGGGGGGGGGGGTTAAACCCAGTAACCCCCCTTGCGTGCGCCACTGATTGAATGAACAGGTGGAGGGACTAAGAGTATGTCACCCTATTATGCAAAGGTAATATAAACATGCATGCTTTTATTTCATAAGCAAGGGCCTATACAAGGAGGGTGATGATGGGGCTATAAACAGGCTGGAAAAAATAGCGAAATGAGGGCTGACTACTGGGCACGCCACAGCATATAACTGGAAATGGCACACTATCTTCAAAAGTAAGAAATTACTTTAGGATAATATTTTGTGCTGAAACATCGGTGTCGGGAGATGGAGGTGGAACATATCCGTTGACCCCCCCCCCACCCCCTGGAATTGCCATCGGCCATTTCAAGTCACAAAAAGCAGAAGTTGTTATAACATAAATAATGTTTAGAAAGCTTTTATTGAAAAGTTAAAACTTAAAGATAAAACAGAATAACTGTGCATTTCAGTACACTAACTGTGTAAAATGTAAAAAAAAAAAAAAAAAAAAAACTTATAGTAATAAGGAAAAGTTGTACTTGATATTCATTCATCTAGTAGTTCTCCCAAAGGATTTAATAATAGTAATAATAATAATATAATTTTATTTTTTTGTTATAATAGTTATTACTGTAAAATTATTATCATAACCATGATTCTTATTGTTAATATTTGTTCTACTATTAAGTTAAGTCAATGGATTGCCCCCCAATACACACACACAAACACCTTTCTGGTGTCGCCTAAGAGCTCAAACAGTACCATTCAATGTTGGTGTGAAAAATATTTTTTTTACTAATTTTTGAGTGTTTAGCTTTAGCTTTCTTTTGTTTCTGTTAGTTCTGCAGGGTGCGAAATCCTGGGGGGACAGGGGGATTTCCCACCACCAACAATCTTGGCCTTAAAAATCCCCCCACCAAAAATTTCCGGGGGGAAGATTTTTTGTTATAACAAACGAAAGATAAGCAATTACTTTTAATTTCAAATATACTGTACTAAGAATAATATCGAAAACACACACAAATTAGTGTAGTTGTGAGTATTGAATGCTTTCTTTCTCAAGAAATCATTAACAAATCTACACCAATACGCACAATTAAAGTAAAACAAGAATGCAAGAAAATTATAACTATGAAATCTAATTGATTTATATTAACATAAAGCACAAACAAAACAAAAACTTACACATAATAAAAGCACTTCAACTATTTCATAATTTATAACATCTTTAACCAAGTTACTAAAGGAATTAGTTGGCTGCTTTACAATATCTGATATGTATAAAAGTAACAAATTAATTTACTTTTAATAATACACACATGTGGCGGAGGGGGAATGTAAATTAAGAACTTTCTTCCCCCACCAGTTTTCAATGATTTCGCACCCTGTAGTTCTGTCCTGTCAAAGTGTATGTGTAAACATCATGTAGCGAAAAGGCAAAAAGATTTTATTTATTCTGTACATTATACTAGCATGTAACAGGCACAGTGCCAGAAGGAGAAGTGAGTGGATGCCTCATTCCATCCTTTCACCCAGCAGACAAGAGACACATACCCTTGACAATTTTAAATATTTCCTATAGAAACAAGATATAGCTACATGAAAGTTCAACTCTCCAAAAATAAAAGCATGGATATGATTCTGTTTTCAAGTAGCAGAAATAAAGTTCTATTGAAAGTTTAGTAGGCTACGAAAGAAATACATAAAGATTATAATTTGTATATTTATGCTAAGGTGCATTTTGGAAATGCATATCCAAAGATTATTAATTACAAAATGAAAGGTGGTTCGCACACGCAGCATTATATTTTACGTTCCTAGTTCTATTTATGTGATTCTGACATTTTCAGATTACATACAGGTTAATTGATTTATTTACTTACATTTCCATTTACAAAATCAGGATCATCTTCTAACATCAGATGTGGTTATTTTAGTTAAACAGCATTCAATGTCTGAAATAAGGAATAAATTTAAATTAGATTAATCTTGAAAGTAGCAAAAATTTAACTTCTTCAATACAACAGTTTATTGTACAACTATATTTCTTAATAGATGGAAGACTATTTGAAGCGTTCAAGTGGATTTAACATATAAAAGTTAATTATCATGCAAAGTTAGTATCATTTGGATCCCCCCAGCAATATAAATTCTCCTAAGGAATGTCTATATATACACAGTGGAAGATTGAATGAAAGAAACCCAGAATGATGAAAGTTTAGATACTTTTCAAATAAGAATTAATTTCTTTATCTGTGTGTTTTCTTCTACATAACATCTCAAAATGAAATTAATTTCCAAAGACAAAATTTGTATGTAGGCTTTTACAGGGTAACTGATAGCCAATAAATGTAGCATCACAGACCCTCACTTTGCAAGTTGAAAAGAGAAAACAAATAAAATGTATGAATCACTTACTTCATCCCACATCCACAAGAACACTAAATTGTACACAAGCAGCAATCGATTCTCAGAACTTAAAGATGCTGACACAGAAGTATATTTGCTGTGTGGTCTAGTCAACCATTTTTTTTTTCACTAATCCTCCATGAAATTAATTGTGTAACAAAGATATTAGGAAAGGTATGTAAAGAGTGAGATGCATAAATATTTCCCGGAGAAGTTCAATGCAGTTCAATTCCTTAAATACACGTGGGACGTCAAAAAATATTGAAAATTATGAACAACTTGCCTGGTAATATTTTAACATCTCGCTGTACATATTGTGTAATTAGTATGCCATATCAATTTCCAAATACTTCTTAAGACAGTCACAACAAAGTTTTACACTCCAGCCTACACTGTGTATAACTATTAGTACTGTCCTTCCCAGTGGCGAACACTCCCTTTGAAACAGAAATAACCGAAGCTATGAGACACCCACCCACCCTTTCCTATTTCCAGATTTGTTGTTTGAATTTGTTTTTAAGTCCACTTTATGCACAGAAAGGCTAATCGGGGCTTCACCTAAAGTTCAAAGTGAAATCTGAACCACTACCGAGTATGGAACCTCGGACTCCTTGATACATGTATTTATGTATGCATGTACTTTTGACACTTTAATTTTCTTTTCACACTCACTATGATGACTAAATGTTCAATACTAGCTGACCACCTCTAGCGTGCGCTACACCTGGGTACATATAGTGGTCGCCACTGGTCCTCCCACCTCAACATATAAGCTTACTTCCTAAGAGACCTCTGTCATTTCAAGTTCCTACAGCTTAAAACTTATGAAAATAATGAATAATAAATTCCCTTGAAAAGAGAACAAAATTAGATTTGAACTACTCTACTTACATTGCATATCTGTGTAAACCCAACCCATGCAGGATCCTTGAAAAACTGCTATCGGTGATGAGTGGCGAAATGTTCAGTGTAGATTGGAACTAAGGCGAGTGTGTTTGTGGGTATTATCCGTATTCACTCCTCTCTATGCATGGCACATTCCTGAAAAGGAGTTGAAAATTAAAATAATACTTAAAATTTTATGTTGCACAACCATATTTATGTGTAAAAGAAATCTAAGACAACACTCTAAAAGAAATTCTAGCTGCTGCTTGAAATTGTAAGTTTTCTTAACTTAAATTGTTAATGTTTAGAATCCCCCAGGGACCGAAAATTAGAAGATACTATGGACGCACACTACAGAAAACCTCACGAATATCAGCGTCTGAATGTGGGAAGGCGATCATTGCTCCCGAAAATTAATGTCAAGGTATATTTAACTTTCACGCCCTTGTTTACAATGTGTCTTTTTTCCTTTAAAAAATTGTGAATTAGATGCAATCGACTACAACGAATGAATGGAGTTTAAGCAGCAGCTTACAAATCTTATAAACTCTTACAGAAGCCTGTTTTGTAAATAATATTTCCCATGCAAATTAACTTTACGTCCCACAGTATCCCACTGCATTATTTTGGCCTCTTTACTTAAAAATCAATTACAAATCCCTCTGGGGTACGTTCCGACAGCCAATAACGAAAGATTATGAATTATGCGCAACAAGTTACTTTACAACTTTAGGAACATCACACACCAAACGAAGGTGCCAGTCGCAGTCAGAATAGTCGACACCAAAGGGGGCTCTAGCCCACAACGAAATATTTTTGGCCCATCTCCTCCTAACACAAATAGCCAACAGTTAAAAATTGGGATTGCTTACAGCGCAGCGAGAATCACACAAGAACAGAAGAACACAAAGAGAGAGGGTGAAAGAGACCGAAGATACATTGACAGCGAATGACAGAGAACATAAATAGAAGGAAATGGGAAAGAGAGAAGGAAGCGTAGAAAGAAAGAGACAAAAGGTAAAGAAGAATAACGGAAATGGAAACAGAGGAACCAA